>NC_079190.1:85148148-85448148 GCF_029499605.1 Hyla sarda
ACAGTTTAAGACACAAGGTAGTAGAATCTTCTTGCCTCCTTGCAAACATGGAAAATAAAAATATTCCAGTCATCAAAAAATATTTGAGTGTCCTTTTAAGTACACTGCTCAAAAAAATGAAGGGAACACTTAACACAATGTAACTCTAGGCAAATCACACTTCTGTGAAATCACACTGTCCACTCAGGAAGCAACACTGATTGACAATCAATTTCACATGCTGTTGTGCAAATGGAACAGAAAACAGGTGGAAATTATAGGCAATTAGCAAGACACCCCCAATAAAGGAGTGGTTCTGCAGGTGGTGACCACAGACCACTTCTCAGTTCCTATGCTTCCTGGCTGATGTTTTGATCACTTTTGAATGCTGGCGGTGCTTTCACTCAAGTGGTAGCATGAGACGGAGTCTACTACCCACACAAGTGGCTCAGGTAGTACAGCTCATCCAGAATGGCACATCACTGTAACCTGTGGCAAGAAGGTTAGCTGTGTCTGTCAGTGTAGTGTCCAATGCATGGAGGCGCTACCAGGAGAGAGGCCAGTACATCAGGAGACGTGGAGGAAGCTGTAGGAGGGCAACAACCCAGCAGCAGGACCGCTACCTCAGCCTTTGTGCAAGGAGAAGCAGGAGGAGCACTGCCAGAGCCTTGCAAAATGACCTCCAGCAGGCTACAAATGTGCATGTGTCCACTCAAACGGTCAAAAACTGGCGTCCGTGCTCTTCACAGATGAAAGCAGGTTCACACTGAGCACACGTGACAGACATGACAGAGTCTGGAGATGCCATGGAGAACATTCTGCTGCCTGCAACATCCCCCAGCATTACCGGTTTGGCAGTGGGTCAGTAATGGTATGGGGTGGCATTTATTTGGGGGGCCGCACAGCCCTCTATGCCAGAGGTAGCCTGACTGCCATTAGGTACCGAGATGAGATCCTCAGACCCCTTGTGAGACCATATGCTGGTGTGGTTGGCCCTGGGTTCCTCCTAATGCAAGATATTGCTAGACCTCATGTGGCTGGTGTGTGTCAGCAGTTCCTGCAAAAGGAAGGTATTGATGCTATGGACTGGCCCACCCGTTTCTCAGACCTGAATCCGATTGAGCACATCTGGGGCATCATGTGTCGCTCCATCCACCAACGCCACGTTGCACCACAGACTGTCCAGGAGTTGCTTTAGTCAAGGTCTGGGGGGACATCCCTCAGGAGACCATCCACCACCTCATCAGGAGCATGCCCAGGCATTGTAGGGAGGTCATACAGGCACGTGGAGGCCACACACACTACTGAGCCTCATTTTAACTTGTTTTAAGGACATTACATCAAAGTTGGATCAGCCTGTAGTGTGGTTTTCCACTTTGATTTTGTGTGTGACTCCATATCCAGACCTCCTTGGATTGATAAATTTAATCTTCATTGATAATTTTTGTGTGATTTTGTTGTCAGCACATTACTTTGTCAGCCGACCAGGAGGAGCAGCCCGAGATGGGAGCCGAGTGACCAGTATCTATACGGTGAGTGTAGGATGCCTGTCTAGATCTTAGTTGTACCAGTATTGATATCTATTACCGTATTGTCCTAGCACCACCACGGCTGGAGTTACCTGGTTATCTGCAGTGCCTTTGTGTTGTTCATCTCTGGGAGCTGCCTAGCTAAGGTATCGGTGCCACTTGCCTTCTCTCTATTGACATTCAACTGTGTAAAGACGAAAGTATTTCATCCTCACTGTGCCAGTCACTACACTGGTTACCAATTCAGTCCAGAATACAGTACAAAATCCTCAGTCTCACACACAAAGCTCTCCACAATGCTGCACCTCCCTACATCTCCTCTCTCATCTCTGTCTACCATCCTACACGTTCTCTCCGATCTGCTAATGACCTCACACTAACATCTTCTATAATCCGAACTTCTCACTCCCGTCTCCAAGACTTCACTCGTGCTGCACCGGTTCTCTGGAATGCTATCCCTCAATACCTCAGACTCAACAACAACATCCATAGTTTCAAACGTGGCCTAAAAACACTTCTCTTCAGACAGGCCTATAACAGTCTCTAATTGGCCTCAACATATCCCCAACATATCCTCAATATATCCCCACACCTCTTATTTGAATAGTTATTGTGTAATTTTATGTCTGATACTTGTCTTTGTTTGTACCCCATAATTGTAAGCGCTGCGGAATCTGTAGGCGCTATATAAATAAATAAAAATATGATTAGTTAATTCATTCAGATCTAGGATGTGTTATCTTAGTTTTCCCTTTATTTTTTTGAGCACTGTATATATTTAATAACCTAAGAAGGCACAACAATTACCCATTTTGTAAAATTGCTAAATATATGACAAATAACCAGTCTTCCTCAAACAGTGCCCACATCCTTCTGGTAGCAATGTGATTAACCCACAAGATTTCACTAGGCAAAAATAAAAATGCCAACATCAGAAACATGCCAGCCAATATTTTGCTGTGATTCACAAGATGAAGACACTATGGCATATTTGCTTGTGTATTGTGGTAGTGTGAAATGTTTGCAGCAATACCAGCTTCTGTGTCTTAGGGCAATATTATCCACAGTAGATGTGCTTTATATAACAAGCATGTGATTGTCAGCTGAAAATGTGCCACAAACCATAAAGCAACTTTGCACAGTTCATCGAATCACAAATAGGTAAAATATGGATGTTGAAGAAGAAAATGTTGAGGCGGCTGATCTAACAAAGTGTAATGTCTACAAGAGTCACTGGCTATGTATAGTAGCTGGTAATTTAATATTTATTTCCTGAACCTGATTGTCGGCCATCATTTGGTTTGTTCTTTTGCTTAAAGCACCAATTGCAGCCAATTGTACATTGTAGAAACTTGTCTGTCAAAAAGTTCTGTTGGGGCATTGAGAGACAAAGAATCAATATGGGGAGAAAAGAATAGAAATTCCTCATATAAATTAGCAATCTTGCCAATGAGTGGCAGATCTTTTCCTTCGACCATTGGCTTTCCCAATATCTGGGGAAATTACAGACCCTTATATATCATAAGATTCCAAGCAATGGGTGCACCACAGCCTCACCTATATCTCCATGATACAGGCCAAAATCAATTTCCTGTATGTCACTTACCAAATGTTCAGTTTTTGGGACACCTTTATTTAATAATCTGGTTTCCCTGTAGCAGTGGATGTACTGTACATCATCTTTTGGGTATGCCACATTACTTGTCCAATCACCTCAAACACATTTAGGCTGTCTCGGTGCCTAAATTAGGTGCCCTGTCCTATTATAGAGTCCTAACATGATTTGAATCTATTTGTTTCCAAACAATCTCCCCTTCACGTCTCATTAGTTGCTACAGGAGGGAGAGGGTGTAGTCTCTCAATTCCATTTACATGCTTGGGACAGAGATTTGAGGTAATCCCTGGGATGAGATGAAATTAGTAGAGATGAGCAAACTTTTGAAAAATTCAATTCGTCTGATTCGCCGAATTTTCAGATAAAATTTGGTTTGGGTCGAATTTATTTGCGGCAAATCTATATAAAAAATGGCTATTTCTGGCCTACAGAGAGCCTCAATAGGGTTGTAGAACACTTTGCTTTGTTCTAACATGCATATGGACTGTGCTGGGGTAGTGAGATAATACTGCTATTCAGTATGACATGCAGATTACAGTATGACATGCAATGACAAAGCCTGGAGGTTTTGGCAGCATGAGGAGACCATATAGTGGCTGAATGACACAGCATGGAGGTGTTGGCAGCATGAGGAGACCATATAGTAGCTGAATGACACAGCGTGGAGGTGTTGGCAGCATGAGGAGACCATATAGTGGCTGAATGACACAGCTTGGAGGTGACTGAAGCATGAGGAGACCATATAGTGGCGGAATGACACAGCTTGGATGTGGCTGAATGACACAGCCTGGAGGTGGCTGAAGCATACTCATGCTTCAGCCACCTCCAGGCTGTGCCCTTCAGCCACTATAGAGTTTCCTCATAATTCAGCCACTATAGGGTCTCCTCGTGCTTCAGCCACCTCTAGGCTGTACCATTCAGCCACTATAGGGTCTCCTCATGATTCAGCCACCTCCAGGCTGTGTCATTCAGCCAATATATGGTTTACTGATGTTGCTGGGCATGGGCCTAAACATTTTTATGGTAGCACTAGCTACCATAAATCTTCAATTTGAATTTCACTATATGGTCTTCTCATACTGCCAACACCTTTGCACTGTGTCATTTAGCCACTATATGGTCTCCTCATGTTGCCAACACTTCCACACTGTGTCATTCAGCCACTATATGGTCTCCTTATGGTTCAGCCACCTCAAGGCTGTGTCATTCAGCCACTATATCGTCTCCTCATGCTGCCAACACCTCCACACTGTGTCATTCAGCCACTATATGGTCTCCTCATTATTCAGCCACCTCCAGGCTGTCATTCTGCCACTATATGGTCTCCTTATGCTTCAGCCACCTCCAGGCTGTGCCATTCTGCCACTATATGGTCTCCTCATGCTTCAGCCACCTCTAGGCTGTGCTATTCAGCCACTATAGGGTCTCATGATTCAGCCACCTCCAGGCTGTGTCATTCAGCCAATATATGGTTTCCTGATGACAGATGTCCATTGTAGACATGAATAAACATGAATGGAGGGGGCGTGGCATGACGTCACGTCACGTTCCCATCTCGGAAGCCCGGCGGTTTCCGAAACTGCAGAAGCAGCTACGCATAGAATGCGGGCTGCTGCAGGGAGATCGCGGGGGGTCCCAGCGGCGGGCCCCCTGCAATCAGACATCTTATCCCCTATCCTTTCGATAGGGGATAAGATGTTTTTGCCTGGAATACCCCTTTAAGGCTCACTATACCCCTTGTTACATTCCTTGAGGGGTGTAGCTTCCAAAATAGTATGCCACGTGGGGGTAATTTTGCTGTTCTGGCACCATGGGGGCTTCCTAAATGCAACATGGCCCCCAAAAACCATGACAGCAAAAAAAAATAATAATTTCAAAAATCCCTGTTTCTCTTTCCCTCTTGAGTCATGTTGTGAGCTCGCAGAGCACTTTATGTCAACATATGGGGTATTTCCATACTAGAGAGAAATTGGGCTACAAATTTTGGGGAGCTTTTTCTCCTTACACCACTTTTAAAAATGAAAAAAAAAATGGGGCTACAAGAACAGGTTAGTGTAAAAAATGCCCATTTAGATTTTTCTTCTCCACTTTGCCGCTATTCTTGTGAAACACCTAAAGCGTTAAACTTTTTGAATGTCATTTTGAATATTTTGAGGGGTGTAGTTTCTATAATGCGGTCATTTATGGGGTATTTCTCACAGAAAGGCCCCTCAAATCCACTTCAAACTTAACTGGTCCCTGAAAAATTCAAATTTTGAAATTTTTGTGAAAATGTAGAAAATTGCTGCTATACATTGAAGCCCTCTAATTTCTTCCAAAAGTAAAAACATGTCAACTTTGTGATGCCAATAAAGTAGACATATTGTATATGTGAATTAATATAACATTTGGAATGTCCATTTTCCTTACAAGCAGAGAGTTTCAAAGTTAGAAAAATGCAAAATTTTCATGACATTTTCCCACTATGCTAAAGTAATATATGTCACGAAAAAACTCTCTCGAAATCAGAATAAATGGTAAAAGCATCCCAGAGCTATTCATGCATAAAGTGACAGTAGTCAGAATTGCAAAAAAAGGGCTGAGTCCTTAAAGGGGTACTCCGTGGTCAAAGTGTTTTTCCGTTTTTGACTTACCGTTTGTTTTGTTTCATTTCTATTCTTGTTGTTTAGCCTACTCTATTTCCGTTCTTTGTTGTCTTTTTATCCCCCACTTTGTTTTCCTATCTTTGCTTCTATTTCCTGTTTCTTGCTGTGCTGAAAACTACAAATCCCAGCATGCCACATGCCTTGCTGGTTTGGGGCGGCTCCTTTTTTTTACATTTTTTATTCCGCCCTTTACCCACCCTACTATTTTCCCGGGTCGGCCCCCTTATACACAGCACACTAATATAATCAGCCCTGGTTGGGATACACTGGCATACACACACAAAAGGGACTACAACTCCCAGCATGTGTCATTCAGGAGTCTTCAGTCTGTGGTATAACACCAGCATGCTGCCTCTGTAGTCTCCTGGGGGTTGTAGTTCACCAAACCTCTATAGGACATACACCAGTGTTTCCCAACCAGGGTGCCTCCAGGTGTTGCAAAACTACTACTACCAGCATGCCCGGACAGCCAAAAGCTGTCCGGGCATGCTGGGAGTTGTAGTTTTGATGCAGCTGACGACACCCTGGTTGGGAAACAATGCACTTTGTTTGTAATATACTGAATAGGCTTGGCCAGTGTTCCTAATCAGTGTGCCTCCAGCTGTTGCAAAACTACAACTCCCAGCATGCCCAAAGACTGTAAGGGAATGCTGGGAGTTGTAGTTTTACAACAGCTGGAGGCACACTGGTTTGGAAACACTGGTGTAACATGATGTGTATGCTGAATAGGCTAGGACAATGTTTCCCAACCAGTGTGCCTCTAGCTGTTGCAAAACTACAACTCCAAGCCTGCCCAAAGTCTGTCCAGGCATGCTGGGAGTTGTAGTTTTGCAACAGCTGGAGGCACACTGGTTTGTAAACACTAGCATACACACACATAATAGGGACTAAAACTCCCAGCATGTGTCATTCAGGAGTCCCCCCCCCCCCCCTCCTTCACATATAGAAATCATCCCCAGTCCGAGATTTATTCCCCTGCAGTCTATACATCCCCAGCCCATGCACTTTGTTATCCTCCCCTTCAGATAACACTCTTATCTTCTCTGCCTTCTTTCAGTGCAGACCTGCATCCTCAGAAGACAGTGCAGGGGGAGGGGAGATGAGGAGCTGTGTATGTCCTCTCTCTCCCCCTGCTCTGGCTTCTTTCTCTCATGCAGACCTGCGTTCTCCAGGAGGGGGAGATGAGGGGGCGTGGATTATCTCTGTCATGCAGTCATGAAGGAACAGAGAAAAAAAGCCATGACATGTTGTCCACAGCCTAATCCTAACATGGCCAACATTGTGGACAACAGTCAGAGATTCAACACAGAATTACAGAACTTCCTGGCGCATAAACAGGTAAGAAAAAAAAGACACATGCTACACAAACATATAATACATGTCAATTGCAAAAAACATGAACATTAAAAGAAGATGCAATATAGCCAAAAACCTTAACCACCAGAGTACCCCTTTAAGGTGAAAAAGGGCCGAGTCCTTTAGGGGTTATACCTTACTCAAATCTAACATGTATGATCTTCAAGGAGTAGTCCGGCGCGCACTTTTTTCATTTTATCCCGTCTGGGCTGCAAAATAAAAGAAAACACACTTTCTCTTACCTGCCAACGAGCCCCCGGAGCTCCGGTACAGGTGTTCGGTCCCCGGGCTGTATTCTTCTTACTTCCTGTTAGCCCGGTATGTAACACGGAGCTTCAGCCTATCACCGGATGCAGCGATGTCCCGCCTCGGCCAGTGATAGGCTGAAGCTCCGTGTGACGTGCTGGGCTAACAGGAAGTAAGAAGAATACAGCCCGGGGACCGAACACCTGTACCGGAGTGTACCGGAGCTCCGGGGGCTCGTTGGCAGGTAAGAGAAAGTGTGTTTTCTTTTATTTTGCAGCCCGGACGGGATAAAATGACAAAAGTGCGTGCCGGACTACTCCTTTAAGGCTGATCACCTTGTCCCTAGTGTTCATTAGCACACTTAACTCATGTAAACAATCCAATTATACAAATAAATGGAAGACTATCAGACAATGCTGTAGTTTCATTATTATGCATTCTATATGACTTTCAAATATTAATCAATGAAATGTGCACTGAGGACAAGCAGGGCCCTGTGCACCGAGGACAAGCAGGGCCCTGTGCACCGAGCACATGTACCGGAGTGTACCAGAGCCCCGGGGGCTCGTTGGCAGGTAAGAGAAAGTGTGTTTTCTTTTATTTTGCAGCCCGGACGGGATAAAATGACAAAAGTGCGTGCCGGACTACTCCTTTAAGGCTGATCACCTTGTCCCTAGTGTTCATTAGCACACTTAACTCATGTAAACAATCCAATTATACAAATAAATGGAAGACTATCAGACAGTGCTGTAGTTTCATTATTATGCATTCTATATGACTTTCAAATATTAATCAATGAAATCTAAATTGAACCATAAACATTCAATAGGACTACATCTAAGTCATTCATATGACTGCTGTTTGTTATTGCATGAGCATGGTCAGTATGTGGGTTGGCCAGCTATGACTACAAACAAAACAAATATATTGCTTACATTTCTTTATTATCTGAAGCAGGGTCTGAATTCTCCTGGGCAACTTTTTTTTAATTATGGATTTTGGTATTATTGTAACTAATTTTACAAACTGGAAGGAAATTTTTCTTACAGTCCAGGTAGCAACATGGTAAGTTTAGACATGAAGCCTGGCATTGTTTCGTTACTGTTGCCTGAAAACAATAGTTCTAACCCCGAGAGACTCAATCGTCTACTGGTAACAGGAACCTGCAGACAACTTCTAATTTTAGCCTTGACTTCTAGTATAGCATATTTCCAATAAAATAACAGAAAATGTTTCCAGACAGCAGGAAAGATACAAGAATTCTTGGATGACTTCTAAGGGGCATCACAAGTAGGAGTAGTAATGTCTTCCATTTGCTACACAGAATGCTCAAATGGGCACTGTCATTTGCAAAAGCTGTTTAATATAATGTAGATAATAACGATATGTATATTTCTAATATACATTGGCTTTAAAATGTTTATATTTTTGGTAGAATAAATTCTGCCATGTCCCTGCGACTATTGCCTGTGTGTCTCAGCTGGGACCAAATACAGGAAGTGCGGGTAAACAAGTAGGGCCCTGTGCACCGAGGACAAGCAAGGCACTGTGCACCGAGGACAAGCAGGGCCCTGTGCACCGAGGACAAGCAGGGCCCTGTGCACCGAGGACAAGCAGGGCCCTGTGCACCGAGGACAAGCAGGGCCCTGTGCACCGAGGACAAGCAGGGCCCTGTGCACCGAGGACAAGCAGGGCCCTGTACACCGAGGACAAGCAGGGCTCTGTACACTGAGGACAAGCAGGGCTCTGTGCAGTGAGGACAAGCAGGGCTCTGTACACTGAGGACAAGCAGGGCTCTGTGCAGTGAGGCTCTGTGACATACCCCCGGCTCACACAGCAGACTGACTGACAAGCCAGGAGCCTGCAGAGAGCCCTGCTTGTCCCGCCCACATTTCCTGTATTTTGTCCCAGCAGAGACACACAAGTAAGACAAAATATCTGAAGTGATGATACCAAGTATGTTTATTTTTGTTTACATTATTTTATTTAAAATATGGTAAAAGGGAGGCGATTTAAACTAAATCTAAACTTAGTGGAGGAGCTTTAGGTTTATAAACACTTTATTTGCTATTTTTTTTTGTCTCCATAGGGGGCTATTACATTTCATGGCATAGCATTGATCAGTGATCTTGGTGACAATTGGATGGCAAAGGCAATTACCTCGCAGAAGTACCAATCAAGCCCACCTACCCCCGACCTACCAGTCCAACCCACCAGCACAGGCTATAGTTAGCGGCCCCTGGCTTTTGAAATCAGCTGGGGGCCGCCTGGTACAGAATGGGATAGAGTCAGAATCTCTCTCCAAACATCTACCCCAGGACGTAACCGTAGCCCAGGGTGGGGAAAGGGTTAATAACCGTGCAACAAACAACTTGTATTTAACTTTTTTGTGGCATGCTTCACTAGTTTTCCCCTCTGCAGGCTCTCTCTAATCTTCAGCATTCAGTTGTCCTTGTAGTGGGTGGAGACTAGCTGGTATGATGTCTTCCATACAGGACAAGCACACAGCTTTCAGAAGCTCCTCTCTGTCTCTCTCTACAGCTCATTTTCTTCCTACCCTCTCCATAGATTTCTTTGGTCAGTCTGTAGCCTGATACCACTGTAAACTTAAAAAAAAAAAAAAAAATGATGGGTATTACTTCTTTGGGAGTGGGGTGCCAATAAGTGGAGGTATCCTTCTCAAATAAAAAAAAGAAAAAAACTACATCACAAAGTTTCTCACCCTTGTACTATTGATCTAAGCAATGTTTGTTAAAAGGATAGTTACCACAGTTATCATTTAGAGCAGTTTTATAAAATTAAAGGGTTATTGGTTTTTACAGGTAAAAAAATAAATAAATAAAAACTGCCAGAAATACTATGTTGATACAGAGGGAAGATCTTTTTTCCTCCAAATTTATCAAAAGGCGCATATTCTTCATAAATAAATAGATAACTTTCCAATTGTGGTCCGGGCTGGATGAAATGCTATTAAGATTATGCAAAAATTTGCAAAAATTTGAAATAGTCTCATATGATAAACCAGCAACAACTACAAAAGCCAAAGCATATCTGACTTCATCCTAAGGAGTTTTACTTACTGTAAATAAATTATCATTGTAAATACAATGATACATTTCCCCACAAGCTTTTAAAAAGTAATAGATCTCTTGTTCTTGTAAGGTGTTATGGAATTCTTTTACTGCCAAAAGTGGCTCAGTCAACGCTGCTATTCTTGTTGATATATATATATATATATATATATATATATTATATACACCAAAACCCTGCTGGACTCCATAATAAATCAATAGGGTCTGTCGAGATACGTTTGATAGCTGGCATGTACCTATGTACAATTCACTGAAAGGAAAATGGTATAAATTCTTGCTATGGCTTTTCCTGATTACCATTAAAAGTCAAAAGACCAAGAATATTCCTATACAAAACATTTAGCTGCCCCTAGTGTTAATTACTCCATGTGGAACACAATAAAAAATTTCTAGTGCAACATGTTTATTACACCTTCTATTTTATAAAAAAAAGAAAAATAATAATAATACAACAATAGTAACAAACAGTACAATACATGTCAAATAAATGCCATGGTAAGTCGCCCCAACACAAAAAAGGAGGGGACCAGAGTATATGAATATGACACAGAAGATACTAAATATGTCCACACATAACAAAAAGACACAATAGATGATCCTAAATTGCCGACATGGTACACATACTGTATACAGTTATACGTCACCTGGTTGTAACTTTATTAAACATAATCACTTAAAACAAAGAGCAAAAAAAAGTGACGTCCTGTCATAAAACATGACTTTCCCATAACAATCCGCTTCCTCGCCATAGACCCTGATCACAACTGCATTTGTGCAGAGCGGCATGTTAAAAATATGCAGGGTTTCTTGCTGCTGTGTTGCGCCTCCTTTTGCCAATATTTCTGTGCGATTTTAAAAAATAAGGCAACAAAAAAACGCCAGAAAATGCATGTTACAGTAAAAAAGAATTCTGGGTTCTTGGTGCATTTTTAAAGCTAAAAATACAACGAAATAACTGTGTGGGTTCAAAACACCTTGTAGTATGAGAGTAGACATATTAACCAGAGCAACTTGACATATAGGCTCTTGTAGCTTCATGGAAGGAACCTCTGTCATCTGTTGCTTAAAGAAGAACTCCAGCAAAAATTATCCACAGTATAGGGGATAAGCAGCTGATCGGGGGGGTCCCAGCTGTCAAACCCCCATGATCTCCAGAACGGGACCTGGCACTTAGTGAGGACGACACACGCTCCATTCATTTCTATGGGAGTTCCTAAAAGACCTGACTACACTCGGGAATCACCGGTGCTCCCATAGAAATAAACGTGCAGTCTACCGGTAGACAACACAGGCTCCGGGGTCCCATCGATCATGGGGGGTCCCAGTGATCAGCTACTTATCCCCGTTATTTTTTGCTAGAGTTCTTCTTTAAACATTCAAAAGGGCTCTTCTGGTTGGAAGCAATTAATACCCATTTACTTAGTAGGTGATAAATACTAGTTCGGTGGTGGGGTCTGACTGCTGGGACCCCTCACTATTTCCCAGAACAGGGGGGGCTACAATCCTCCAGCCGCAAGGATGCGGCTTGTTGAAGTTTGAATAATGCTGCGTTTGAGCCTGCCACTCAAATGAAAATCTACTGCCGAAAATAGCCGAACCCAGCCCTCGACAGTGCCCTAAAATTTGAATTAGGTGGCAGGCCACACGCTCTGTTATAAAAGCTGAATATTAAGTGATCACCCTTTAACTAATACATTCCCCTGTTCAACAACAACAAAATTCAAAACCCACAAATATGTTAAAATGTAAAAAGAAAAAAAAAAAAAAGGAAAAAAAAAAAACAAAAGTGTATGTGTACCCCCATATACCATGAAACGTCCATTATTGCTAATGCATATATCCTTTCTATGTATCCTGCTTTTTTTAGCCAACTATGCGAATCTTTTTTGTATATAGTTTTTTTCTCCCCCCGAAAAACATCTTCTCCACCAGTCACTATGTATCAAATGTATGCTAAGGAGGTAAAGCAGTGCTTTCCAAACAGGGTGCCTCCAGCTGTTGCACAACTACAACTCCCAGCATGCCCGGACAGCCGCTGGCTGTCCGGGCATGCTGGGATTTGTAGTTTTGCAACAGCTGGAGGCACACTCTTTGGAAAACACTGAGGTAAAGGATACATTGTGATCTAGAAGAAATCCATCAAGTAGGAATTATTGCTTTAATTTTGTACAATGTTCGCCATTCGTTCAATCCATTTGACATATCTAGAGACTAATCTTTTGTCAGTAAAAAACAAAAACGTGGATGGGCATGAAGCGAGTTCTTCTCAATTGCAATATGGAACTCTACGTGACCTTCAGATACCGAAACATGATGGCCGTTTAAACTTGTGGCTGCTTTGGCGGTATCGTTCTTCTCGCCTAAGTGCCAATGAGCTGGAAATTAGATCCCCAATATTTAATGTCCTTCGGGAAAACAGAAAGATCTTTCCCTGGGAAACTACAATGGACTGAATGGGAAAGAGATAACAAACAAACCATAAAACGCCTAGTATGTCCCCTGGCAGTCTGGCCCACGATGGAGGCCTTATCATCTATAAGTCCAGCTCCAGGTCCTCTATCTCTTCCTCTAATGCTTTCCTCCTTGCCAGCTTTTCTACCTGCTCTTTGGAAGGCTGCTTAATCTCTCCAGAGTCTAATTTCTGCTGTAGGTCCTCCACCTGTCGAAGCTTCTTGCGCAGGTTCTTAATTTTCTTGGCCTTCTCGGCTGCAGCGTTTTCAGTATCCGCTTTGTCCTTTTGCACCTCGGATTCTGAAATACTTATCTTCTCCATGTTCTGCCTGGTTTCCTCCACCACCTCTCGCTCTCCTTTGTCTTGCTTCCTTTTCTCTTTGCGCTTCATATTCCTTTTGGCTGTTTTAGACAAAGCGGTTTCGGTCTCTGGTTTGGTAGACTGTTGAGTTTTGTTAGCGGGAGGGTCGGTGTGGCTAAGTCCGGGCGGAAGCGAGGGTTTGCTTTTAAAAAACTTGACATACTTGTTTTCATAGCTGTAAGAACGCAATAAAACAAGACAATAAAATGTATTAGTTGGATGTGAAAAGAAAATTAAAACAGCACAATATCTTTGTACCTGAAAACCAGGATATATTTGTACTATTTGATATAATCATACAATACATATATATTTGTAATATACATTGGTTAAAAAAAAGTGTATATTTTGGGGTGAAAAAATGCTGTCCCTGCACAGAGCCCCCCACTTGTCAGCTCACACTTGTATTCGGATTCCTCACAGAGACACACAGACAATAGCTGCAGGGACAAAAATATACCGTACATATTTTTTAACCAATGTACAGTATATTACAAATACACATTTATTGTTATTTTCTACATTACATAAAACATTTTTGCTAATGACAAGTACACTTTAAATTAACAAGGTTACATAAGATAAGGGAAAAAAATCCTGCTTTCCTCCATAAACAGTGCCACGCCTGGCCATGGTCGGGTATTGCAGCTCAGCCATCTTTATTAAAGGAGTACTCCAGAATAGGAAAATTGTACCCCATACTGCCAGCAGTAAAAATATAAAGAGCTACATACCTTCCTTCGCTCCCGGGGGAGTGAAGGAAGGTATGTACCTCTTTATTTTTTTTTTTTGCTGCTGGCAGTATGGAGTACAATCTTCCTATTCTGGAGTACTCCTTTAAATTAACTGTATTAAAATGCTAGAAAACAACTTATGAACAGTGGTGCTTTTTTCTGGATAAAATGCTGATTTTTTTTATTTCCTCTCACATAATCCTTTTATGCTGTCATACACTGCAGTTTTGGGGCCAAAGCCAGAATTTTATATAACAGAAAGGTGAAATATAAAAAAGGTTGGACGTATCCTTCTCCATTCTGCTGGCTGGATCTACTTCTGGCTTTGGCTCAAAAACGGCAAAGAAAGCTTTAAGAAAAAAAAAAAAAAAACCTGTGTGTGACGGTAGCCTGGTAAAATCTTCATCCTCAACACCCCTGGGAGACATTCCTGCCCCCCGGGATGGTGAGGATATGAAGTTCCTAAGTCTCCTCCACTGCCCTTTAAATAGTCCCCTGGGTGGGAAGCTATGCTTACCTAAACTGATGGAGCAGAGAGGAGACACAGGCTTTCAATCACACCAAGGGGGCGTCACTACGGACGGAGCCACAGGACTAGGTTAGTATAGCTCCCCGCCCAAGGTTCTACTTCTGGGGCAGCAGGGGAGACTTACAAACTTCATTTTCTCACAATCCCTGGGGGCAGGAACATCCCCCGGGGATGGGGAGGATAAGGATCTTATTATATATAATGTAATATATGGTAAAATCTAGTACAGTGACCCCCCGACTTATGATGGCCCCGACATATGATCATTTCAACATATGATGGCCTCTCAGAGCCCATCGTATGTTGAAGGCAGCCTCGACATATGATGCTGCTGTGTGACAACTTCAGCAACTGACAGATAGTTGTATAATGTGCCCCGTGTGCCCCGTTCTGCCTCCTGTTACTCACATGCTGTCCTGCTAACTCACACAGGCTTCTACTGTGAGCTCCGTGTAAGCCCCGCCCCCCCAGTGCAGCTATAGCCAATAGCCTGCAGCATCTTGCTGCAGGCATCCAATGAGCTGCTGGCTGCCCTCCCCTTCCTTTCCTATAGAGCTGTAGTCGGCAGGATCGTAATGAAGGACATTCTGTCCCCCCTGAAGGTATTTAAAGAACTGTACAGTACTGTATGCGATGTCACACATCACATACAATACATATACACACTATACACCCCATACATCAATGTTTCCCTATCAGTGTGCCTTCAGCTGTTGCAAAACTATAACTCCCAGCATGCCCAGACAGTCAATGGCTGTACATGCATGCTGGGAGTTGTAGTTGTGCAACAGCTGGAGGCACCCTGGTTTGTTAAACACTCCCCATACACTCCACATACAATGGTCATCCCAGAACCAATTAGCAGTTTCCCATAGAGATATGTATTCAACATTCAATGGTTCCGAGGCCCCAGAACCAATTACCATTTTTACATAGACATATGTACTCGACATATGATGGTTCTCCTGGAACCAATTAATATCATATGTTGAGGGACCACTGTACTTGATTTCCTTTAAATGAACCCCCTTTTCCCATATTTCAATAATAAAAAATAAAATAATGTCAAAAATTAAACAAACATTGTATGGTATTGTTGTGTGTTATAGGGGTCAGATGAGGACAATTTCAAACATACACATTTTATGACAAAAAGGTTGAAATTTTCTTAAAAGTAAAACAAAACCTATATAAATTTAGGGATAATTTTAATCATTTGGACCAACAGAATAAAGAGAAAGTGTCATTTTTACTGAAAAATGCCCTGGGTGAAAACGAAACCTCCCCTCCCAAAATTGCAAAATGTTTTTTTTATTTTGCCCTACAAAAAATGTTTTCAATTTCGCCATAGAATATGTGCTAAAATGAGTAGTTACTACAAAGAACAACTGATTGCGCAAAAAACAAGCCTTTGTATGAGTCTGTAGGTGGAAGATTTAAAACAATACGAGGAGGAAAAAACGAAAAAGCAAAAATGAAAAATCACTGTCCTTAAGGGGTTAAAGCGAATGTGCCATGATCTATTATTTACATCAAGTTGTGGTTAAAAATTATTATTTTTTTTTTAAATCAGTCTGGTTACTAGGCCTAACATTAACCCCTTAAGGACAAGGCCCATTTTGGCCTTAAAAGCGTACTCCTGTGGAAAACTTTTTTTTTTTTAATCAACTGGTGCCAGAAAGTTAAACAGATTTGTAAATTACTTCTATTAAAAAAATCTTAATCCTTCCAGTACTTATATAGCTGCTGAATACTACAGAGGAAATGGTTTTCTTTTTAGAAGACAGAGCTCTCTGCTGACATCATGACCACAGTGCACAGAGCATTGTGGTCATGATGTCAGCAGAGAGCTGTGTGTTCCAAAAAGAAAACCATTTCCTCTGTAGTATTCATCAGCTAATAAGTACTGGAAAGATTAAGATTTTTTAATAGAAGTAATTTACAAACTTTCTGGCACCAGTTGATAAAAAAAAGAAAAAAAAAAAAGTTTTCCATGGGAGTACCCCTTTAACCTGTTAAGGACCCAGGGTGTACCTGTATGTCCTGAGTCCGCTCCCGTTCTATAACGCGGGGCCACATAGCGGGTCGGGCCCGGCCTCTAACAACGGCCGGGATTAGTGGCTAATAGCGTGCAGCATTGATCGCGGCATGGTCTCACTTTCACTTTGAACGCCACGTCTAAAGTGAAAGCATGCCAGTTAGCTCAGGGAGCTGTACGGGATCGCCGTGGCGAAATCGCGGCATCGCGACCAGCTTACAAGACAGCTGGAGGATCCCTACCTGCCTCCTCGCTGTCCGATCGCCGAATGACTGCTCAGTGTCTGAGATCCAGGTATGAGCAGTCAAGCGGCAGAATCATCGATCACTGGTTTCCTATGAGAAACCAGTGATCAATGATGAAGATCAGTGTGTGCAGTGATATAGGTCCCTATGGGTGCTATAAAACTGCAAAAAAAAAAGTGAAAAAAAATTAAGTGAATAAAGATCATTTAACCCCTTCCCTAATAAAAGTTTGAATCACCCCCCTTTTCCCATTAAAAAAAAAAAACTGTGTAAATAAAAATAAACATATGTGGTATCACCGCGTGTGGAAATGTCCGAATTATAAATTTACTGTGTAGAAACGGAAGCCTTCAAAATTTACAAAATGGCGTTTTTTTTTTCAATTTTGTCTCACAATGAATTTCTTTTTCCATTTCGCCGTAGATTTTTGGGTAAAATGACTGACGTCATTACAAAGTAGAATTGGTGGCGCCAAAAAATAAGCCATCATGTGGATTTTTAGGTGCAAAATTGAAAAGGTTATGATTTTTTAAATGTAAGGAGGAAAAAACTAAAATGCAAATATGGAAAACCCCCGGGTCCTTAAGGGGTTAAGGACCAGACCAATTTTATTTTTGCATTTTCGTTTTTTCCTCCTCGCCTTCTAAAAATCATAACTCTCTTATATTTCCATCCACAGACCCATATGAGGGCTTGTTTTTTGCGTCACCAATTGTACTTTGTAATCACATCACTTATTTTACCATAAAATGCACAGCGCAACCAAACAAATATTATTTATGTGGGAAAATTGAAAAGAAAACTGCAATTTAGCAAATTTTGGAAGGTTTTGTTTTCACGCTGTACACTTTCCAGTAAAAACAACATGTTTTCTTTATTCTGTGGATCAATACGATTAAAATGATACCCATGTTATATGCTTTTCTATAATTGTACCGCTTAAAAAAAAATCTCAAACCATTTTAACAAAATTAGTATGTTTGAAATTGCCCTATTTTGATCACCTATAACTTTCTAATTTTTCCGTATATGGGTTGATAAGAGGGCTCATTTTTTGCGCCATGATCTGTAGTTCTTATTGGTACCACTGCTTAGGTTTTACTTTTCATAAAAAATTTTGGGAATAAAATATTGGACTTTTGGGAATAGCAATTTTGGACTTTAAAAAAAAAAAAAAATTACGTTTACGCCGTTCCCCGTACGGGATTATTAACAATATATTTTAATAGTTCAGACTTTTATGCATGCGGCGATACCAAATATGTGTATTAATCATTTTTTTTATGCTTTTTTGGGGGTAAAATGGGAAAACGGAAGTTTTTTTTATTGGGGAGGGGATTTTTCTAATTTTTTTACTTTTTATTTATTTTTTTACACTTTTTAATGTCCCAAAAGGTGACTATTCATAGAAATTAGTTGATTGCTAATACTGTTCAGTGCTATGTATAGGACACAGCACTGATCAGTATTATCGGTGATCTTCTGCTCTGGTCTGCTCGATCTAAGACCAGAGCAGAAGACCCCGGTGGTCCCTCACCTTGCTCCGGCCACCATGCTGGATGATCGGATCCCCGCGGCAGCGCTGCGGGCAATCAGATCATCCATTCAAAGTACCGCACTGCCTCAGATGCGATGATCTGTATTGATCACGGCATCTGAGGGGTTAATGGTGGACATCCGCTCGATCGTGGATGTCCGCCATTACCGGCGAGTCCCTGGCTGCTGATAGCAGCCGGGACCTGCCACGCATGACGCGAGCACCGCTAGACATCTTATCCCCTTCGGATAGGGGATAAGATGTCTAGGGGTGGAGTACCCCTTTAAGTAGAGACTTCCTGTTCTGTACAGGTCATTTTCCAGCATTCTCCTCCTTATGATCACAGACAGGATTACAGTGAAAGGTGACACCAGTATATAGATTGCACTGGAGCCATCACCATTCAGAATAGCTGAAGCTAAGATCTGCGCCTCACCCTCCCTGTAGAATGAGCTCTGTCCAGCACGGAACATGCTTAGTAAACTACTCCACTCAAGTCAATAGGGTCTTGGCCAGACTATTGTGCATATGTCAATAAGGCTTGCGGTTAAGCATACATTTAATTGCTCTTAAAAAACTGCTCAGGCAAGATGGCTGCCCAATAATAACTTCTGCGGGAAGTACAGGGATTAGACTGCAAAGGACTGTGGTAAAGCTATTTCCATTAAACTCCCTTCAGACTGTTTGAGACATCAGGAGGAAGGATTGGAGGAAAAAAAGTTGAGTCCTGGGCCAATAGTAAAGCCTCCGGAGACCATTCATGTGTGGGGTTTCTTTTTATCCAAGGGAGTGCACTTGCTCATAATATTGCCTAAAACACTACCACAAATACAGAATGGTATCTAAACATCCTCTACGAACTACTTCTCCCAGCATTCCAGGAACAACTTGGTATTGAACAATGCTCTTCCAGCATGATGGAGACCATGTCAGACAGAAAACGTGATAACTAAGTAGTTTGGTGAAGAAAACATTGACATTATGGGTCCATGGCCAGGAAACTCCCCAGATCTCAATCCCATTAAAAATCTATGGTCAATCAAAAAACAGATGGACAGACAAAAAAAAACCTGAAATTGTGATAAACTCCAAGTAGTGATTACATAAGAATTAGTGGTCATCAGTCACGATTTGGCCTACAAGCTGATATCCACTATGCCAGGGCGAATGGTGGAACTCTTGAAAAAGAAGAAGGGTCAACACTGTAAATATTAGGTCTTTGCATAAACTTCATGTATAGGTCAATGACATCCTAAAACTTATGAAGTGATTTGAGTGGAGCGACCCTTATCTTTAGTGCTGTACATGTGACAAAGTCATGTGACCTCAGGAAGGACAGCCCATTCACCAGCAGGGAACAGTCAGTGACTGGGGGAAACTTAATAAAGAAGAATCTACGTCCTTCATTTTAATAAGTGAGTTATTATGTGTGATTGTTTTTAATAAATTATAATAAAAAATAAAGGATTCAAAAAATTCTAGAAGTTTGTCCCACCATGTAAAACTGGGGAAATAAACGCCTCATGTCTGCTTTGAGTTTATTGTAGCTGACCACTGGTGACCATTGTAAGGCACTATACAGTGGTCCCTCAACATACGATGGTAATCCGTTCCAAATGGACCATCGTTTGTTCAAACCATCGTATGTTGAGGGATCCGTGCAATGTAAAGTATAGGACAGTGGTCTACAACCTGCGGACCTTCAGATGTTGCAGAACTACAACACCCAGCATGCCCGGACAGCCAACGGCTGTCCGTGCATGCTGGGAGTTGTAGTTTTGCAACATCTGGAGGTCCGCAGGTTGAAAGCCACTGGTATAGGAAATTGTACTCACCTGTCCCCGCCGCTCTGGACCGCCACTGCTCGTCACCGCTACCCTGGATGTCGCCGTCCATTGCTGTCGCCGCGTCCCCGGGGTGTCACTGACGCTCCGGCAAGGCCTCTGCTTCCCCGGCATCTGTCGCCGCCATCACGTCGCTACGCATGCCGCTCCTATTGGATGACGGGACGGCGTGCCCAGCGACGTGATGACCAAGATGGAGAGCGCCGACGATGGAAGGGATCCCGAAGAGGACGCGCCGGAGCCCCGAGGACAGGTAAGTGATCATCAGCGGACCACACAGGGCACCGTAAACGGCTATCTGGTGGCAGCTGAAGCAGTCTGCGCTGCCGGATAGCCGTTTATGCGATGGCCCCGACATACAAAAGCATCATATGTTGATGCTGCCTTCAACATGTGATGGTCTCTGAGAGGCCATCGTATGTTGAAATGATCGTATGTCGGGGCCATCGTAGGTCGGGGGGGTCACTGTACTGGATACAGAATGATAGATACATACACAGGAACTTCTTCTTGAGGCACGTATCCCTCCTTCACTTTTCTCTGCTTCCGCCAAGTGCCATCAGGACGCTGGGTAGCTGCTATGTACTTCCCTTTTAAGAAAATTAAAAAGATGTATTAGAGGATGATTCAATCCTAAAAGTATACAATAGTTCTACATATTTGTTTGTATAACTCTTATACATAAAATGTTAAAAATAAATTTAGAGCTAGTATTGGCATATTACATTTCCGTAAAGCAGTTTCCAAAATTAGAGAACTTAAAAGGAGTACTCCACTGCCCCAGTGTTCAGAACATTTTGTTACGAACGCTGTGTGCTGGCTGTGGGGGCCGTGATGGCACGGCCACGCTCCTCGTGATGTCATGCCACCTCAATGCAATTCTATGGGAGGGGGCGTGTTCCAAACGCTGGGCAGTGGAGTACCCCTTTAAGAAGATAGATGTTTGCTGTGTGGATGCTTTTTGGCACTGTTTTAGTTGCGGTGAACTTGCACCAAATTTATTAACATAAATTTGGGGCAACCTACAAAACACTCAGGAAAAGGACTTCCCTCCACCCGTTCTCAGTCAATTTCTGCCCATTACATCAGCGCCTGTGTCGTCTGCTTAGGGGTTTTGCATGTGATAAATTTGGGATTTTTGTAACTGATAAAAGTATGTCACTTTTTAATATACAATATCACAGAGTATATATATTAGGGATCGACCAATATCGATTTTTTTAGAGCCGATACCGATACTCTGTGGAGGTTAGGGCAGATAGCCAGGGCCGGATTAACGTAGGGGTGGATGGAGCGGCAGCTCCATGCCCCTGCGTTAAAATACTCCTGGCGGCCTGCACATACGGCCCGCACAGACTGACCGGCGCCCGCGACAATCAAGCCTCCAATTCCCGGGCCGCAAGTTTGCGGTATGTGAAATTTCTATTGCCCGACGCCCGGTACATGCAGTTCCGGGCGCCGGGCAGGTAACTTCTTCAGGCATCCTTCATGCCAGAAGACTTCACTTACCCCGCCCTCTTCCACGTCTCCGGTTGGCCGGCCTGAGTCTGATGAGGGACAATGCTACCTAATGGGGTGTGTGCTGGTAGATGATGGTGCTTCTTCTGGTGGGGGTGTTGCTGGTGGATGATGAGGGTGCATGATGGGGGCATTATATGTAAGGGGTGCATGATGGGGGCATTAAATGTAAGGGGCTTATGCGACCCAGCCTCACCCAGCTGCTACCTCCAGTGGCCCCCAGATAATTTGAGTTTGAGACCCCCTGCTCTATCACCTCTGTGCTGCCAGTGGCAGATCCAGGGGGGGGGGGGGGCCAATGGCCCCCTGAGATTGTTGCCCCTCATGTACTATAGCATGGTGGAGCGGGAGCTGTCAGCTGTCCCGCTCCACCATTCCCTCACATTTCTCACACGCTGCTGCATTCATGCAGTGTGAGCCGCGGGGACGCCATCCACGGCAGGCCGGCACGATGATGTCACATCATCGCGCTGGTGCCTGGAGATCACCTCCCCGCAGCTCTTACACTGCGAGAACGGCGGTGCGGTGGTGGTGTTGGGGTTGCATTATCGGATTATCGGCAAGGTAATTGCCGATACCGATAACGTCCAAAATCGTGAATATCGGCCGATAATATCGGCCAAACCGATAATCGGTCGATACCTAATATATATATATATAATTTTTTTTATTAGGGATTGACTGATATTGACTTTTTAGGACCGATAATCTGTGAACTTTGAGGCCGGTAGCTGATAACTTATACTGATATTCCGGTATAAATTATCGGCTATTTCTCCCCCCGGACCAGCAGAAGCCACTGCAGATCAATGATTTAAAGTGGGCGCTTTAAATCAATTAACTGCAGCGGCTTTTGCGGGGCCAGAGACTGCCGCCGCCACCCGCTTCTCTCCCCCTACCTGTCCTGGGGTCCTGAGTCCACTGTGCGCACTGACAGCGACATCGCATTGAGGACGTCACTCGTCATTGTGCAGCGCACAGCAACAGTGCAGAACGCAGCAGGAGCCAGGAGTAGCACGGACCCTGGGAACAGGTAATTATAAAGCCGGGGATGGGGGAGGCAATGGGGCAGCGGTCATCTCTGGCCGGGGGGGCGGGGCATTATCGGCAAGGTAATTACCGATAATGTCCAAAATCTTGAATATCGGCCGATAATATCGGCCAAACCGATAATCGGTTGATCCCTAATATATATCAAAGTTTTGGTAACCACGTGTTTAAGCTCACTAGTTGTCATAGGACATCATGTCTATATGTATAGAACATCACACGACACACTATATCCTATGTCAATATAATGCTAATTTAGAATGGTCACGTAGCTTCGTCAAGACTTCAGAGAAGTACCATATGTGGATGGTTAGTAGTATCCAAACAGATAACAATGTAGCCAATGACATAATGTATACACCCACAAGTTAAATATATATACAAGTTGAGCTAGCTGAATCCTATTTCACGACCATAACTATATGCTTACATGAGCAAACCTTGTAAGGAAGTGTTCAACACCCAATCAGAGTTTAGTCAATGATATATAAGTTAAAGACTTCAAAGCTGAAAGAACTAAGGAAGGAGGCGGGGCCAAGCCAGACGAGACCAAGCCAGCCTGAAGGAGGATGACAGCTAGAGGAAGCTAACAGAGGCGGCCATTTTAAAAGGACATTTCAAGATGGATCCAGCAGACTGGATAAAGTACTAAGGAAGAAATCCCAGCTGGTGAGACAAGATTTATGGACATGTCTACATAACCCTCCTACATTATTTACTTATGCTAAGGACTGCCTTTACATGAAGATTTCTTGTTTTATGTACTGTCTGCCATGATGTCAAGAATATTACAATAAATGTATTTTTTTGCTATACAAACAAAGAGCTCATACTCTCCACGGTCAGACTGGTTATATTTTAGCGTTCCGATTATATTTAACAGTAACAGATGAAAGCCCTCCAGCACTTACCTATACCAAAAAAGTTATCATAACCAAGACAATTTGAACTTAATAGTTAAAGATTAGTTCAATTCTAAGCCATTTAACTTTATTAAGAACTACTTTATTAACATTACAAAAACTAAAAACAAAAACACCAAAATGCAATGTAAGAAAAGAAGGGTCTGTGAAACAGACAAGTTTATAAGTGTATTCCTTGGATGGTGAAGCTAAGCGCAAAAAAATTGTGCCTTTTTTTTAAGTCGCAGTTACTCACACAGAGTAAATGAAGAGTAATTCAGGCCGAAAAATTTACGGGCGGAAATTTTATTTTTTTTTCGCGCAAATTGCGCGCGGAAATGGGGGAGAAAGATTTAAAGGGTTTTCAGCCATTTCCGCATGAATTCCGTGCAAATTGCGCGGGTATTCTGCGCGAAAACGATGTCGGGCGGAATATTTTTTTTACCATTGACTTCTATTGATTTCTGCTAGCGGATTCCGCTTGAAGAATGAACATGCTCATTCTTCAAGCGGAACGGAAGTCAGCGTCGGAATTCCGCTAGCAGAATTTCCGCAGTGTGAACAGGACAGCGGAAATAACATTAAAGTCAGTGGGCAGAGTGGATGTGAATTAATTTGGAGCGGAGAATTCAAGAGGAATTACTCGAGTAAATTCCACCTGAATTACTCCGTATGAACGCACCCTAACAGATAAATGTCCACAGCATCTGTTAAAAAAAAACACAACAAACTGGTAAAGCGTGGGTGTTGAAAAGTAGCACAAAAACCCCATCTAAAATGCAACCTGTGACAAATATGCGACTTTTTACAAGACAAAAAGATGTCCAAATCCATTGATAACTTTCCCCCGTGGTGTTTTTTTCTTCTAGAACAGAATCACTGCCACACTTCGACATGGGGGAAAAAAAAAAAAAAAAACAGATGTGTTTCTAATCCTGTATAGCCCCGAAAAGTGAACCTGTTGAACCACAGGCATCATCACTCTGTGCTGTTTCAGAGTAATCATAGTGGGGGAGATATATCAAAACCCATGCAGAAGAAAAGTTGACCAGTTGCTCATAGCAACCAATCAGATCACTTCTTTCATTTTGCAGAGGCCTTGTTAAAAATGAAAGAAGCAATCTGATTGGTTGCTATGGGCAACTGGGCAACCTTTCCTTTGGACAGGTTTTGATAAACCAGTGTTGTCATTGATCAGTAACAGGGCTCCGAGTCAATGGAGAGGCCCAGACTGACAAATCTCTCCCTATATGTGTAATTGGAGAGATCTGTTCCTGGCAGAAGATAAAACCATGTTCACTCTTAAATGACTTTCAGAGTGAATCATAGATCATTGTGATAGGAAAACCTATCAATATGTCATGCTGCCTGTGGTTTAGGCAGCATAAAACTAGTCACAGGTTCTATTTAAACACAAAGCTAAACCTAGACATGTCTCTCCATATGTGCATCTGTATTTTTGTCTAATTCATTGTTTGTCAGTAGTGCTTTCACTTGGCTGGAGTGCCAGGTAGGAGTTTGCGGGGGTCCCAGCTGTCGGACCCGTGCGATCAGACATTTATCCCCTAACCACAGGATTCTGTGGATAGGGGATAAGTACTGGAGTTTCCCTTTAAGTTCACACCCATCAGACCGATTCCCTTAATTATCAGACAAACCCTCATACCTCAGACACTGAAAGGAATATCAGAAACCAGGAGGAAGGTGGTGGTCAGTGACAGATCCTATTTAATGTAGAAGGCTTCTCACCTTTTTGCCATCTGATGCAAAAAAATATATAAAATAAAAAATATGACATCCCCCTTCCCTAAACCGAAGATCAGAAACCCCTAAAAAGTACTACACAGCTGACAAAGTTTTGCTCCCTGCCAATTAGGAAAAGGTCTCACCTTGCTTCACATATGGGGCATCACTGTATGAAAATAAGTGGCTGTCTACAATAAACCTGATGGAACTTATGAATCTATAATAAGGACGACATATTTAAAGGGTACCCTTAATGGTGAGCCACGGCAGAATATGTACTTCCTGGGCAATTTCGAAGTCTAAGACTTGGTCCAAGACTGAGGCGTGGTTGGGGGTGGGCGGTTGAGGGTGGGGCCGACAATCTCCTGCCCGACACCCTGGCTCTCCGCATGAATTAAGTGTGGCACAAAGCGGTGGCCAAACGCCCTGTCCATGCATCTGTATGGGAGAGCTGGAGATTCGTGTATCTTCGGATATGCCATAGAGATGCATGGAGGGGGTGTGCGGGCCCCTGCTTCATGCCGTGGTCGACACACTTCATTCATTCCGGAGACCATGGGGGATGGAGATACGTTTTTAGACTGAAATACTCCTTTAAAGATGATCAAGAAAAATGGAAGGTCCCAGGGGTCTGAAGACTTATGACTAGGCACATTTTTAGGTTTCCCTTTTTATTAAATTTGCTAAAATTCTTTTTCACATTCTGGGAGCAGATTAAAAGGTACAATTAACAAAAAAAAATTAAAACAAATACATCTGGACAAAACCAGATAACAGGTACAATACAGAAACAAAAACAAACTGTTCAGAAAACAAAAAAACAAATAAATAAGCTAAAAACCTTGTATATCTGTATTTGAGGGGGTGAGGGTTCAGATTCTTTTCATTTCTTGGGCATTATGATGACTGTTTAACTTCCAGTTCCTTTAGTGTAAACTCCCCCCTATTTACAGAGCTTGAAATATTTTTAGACAACATTATTTTTAGAAAGATAAAATCTTTTTTTTAATAAACACGTTATTTCCCTTGTTTTAGGTTGCTGAACTTCCTGTAACCTTATTTCAAGGAGCAGAATTTCCCAAGCCACCTGTTTCTTACCAATATTACAGACTCATCGTCAATGCAATTTACTTTGTCCCATCATTCATATTACCAGCTCACAAGGGGAGATTTATCAAAACCTGTCCAGAGGAAAAGTTGCCCATAGCAACCAATCCGCTCGCTTCTTTTATTTCTAACAAAAATGAAAGAAGTGATCTGATTGGTTGCTATGGGCAACTAGTCAACTTTTCCTCTGGACCGGTTTTGATAAATCTCCCCATAGAGCTTATACCATTCCCTGCTACACGGCTAGAAAGCAGTGAGGGCCGTATAGTTATATGCAATCTAATCTAGCACATATACGTGCATGCATTTGTCATGGATCTTATTCTGTAAAGAATCTGGGGCATGGTTAAAGGGGTACTCTGGAGGGGGGAAAAAAATAAAAGAATGTTTTCCAATCAAGAAAAGTTAAACAGATTTGTAAATTACTTCTATTTAACCTCTTAAGGACCCAAGACGAAAATGTACGTCCTGAGTCCGCTCCCGTTCTATAAAGCGGGGCCAAGGCGGGGACCCGTGGCTAATAGCGCGCTATTCACCCTTTAGACGCGGGGTTCAAAGTTGAACACTACGTCTAAAGTGAAAGTAAATCGTTGCCGATTAACTCGGGGCTGTTCGGGATGTCCGCGGCTAAATCGCGGCATCCCGAACAGCTGTAAGACAGCAGGAGGGTCCCTTACCTTGCCCCCTGGTGTCCGATCGCCGAATGACTGCTCAGTGCCTGAGATCCAGGCATGAGCAGTCAAGCGGTAGATCATTGATCAATGGTTTCCTATGAGAAACCATTGATCAATGTCAAAGATCAGTAAGTGCAGTGTTATAGCCCCCTATGGGAGCTATAACATTGCAAAAAAAAAAAAAAAAAGTGAAAATAGATCATTTAACCCCTTCCCTAATACAAGTTTGAATCACCCACTTTTTCCATAAAAAATAAATATAAAAACACAGTGTAAATAGAAATAAACATGTGGTATCACCGCGTGTGGAAATGTCCGAATTATAAAAATATGTTGTTAATTAAACCACACGGTCAATGGCGTATGCGCAGAAAAATTCCAAAGTCCAAAATAGTGTATTTTTGGTCACTTTTTATATAATGAAAAAATAAGTCCTATCAATACAAAAATGGTACAGCTAAAAACTTCAGACCACGGTGCAAAAAATTAGCCCTCATACCGCCCCATACACGGTTAAATAGAAAAGTTATAGGGGTCAGAATATGACAATTTTAACCCCTTAAGGACCGGGGGTTTTTCCGTTTTTTGCATTTTCGTTTTTTGCTCCTTGCCTTTAAAAAATCATAACTCTTTCAATTTTGCAACAAAAAATCCATATGATGGCTTATTTTTTGCGCCACCAATTCTACTTTGTAATGACGTCAGTCATTTTGCCCAAAAATCTACAGTGAAACGGAAAAAAAATCATTGTGCGACAAAATTTAAAAAAAAAAAAAAATGCTGTTTTGTAACTTTTGGGGGCTTCCGTTTCTACGTAGTAAATTTTTCGGTAAAAATGACACCTTATCTTTATTCTGTAGGTCCATACAATTAAAATGATACCCTACTTATATAGGTTTGATTTTGTCGGACTTCTGGAAAAAATCATAACTACATGCAGGAAAATTAATACGTTTAAAATTGTCATCTTCTGACCCCTATAACTTTTTTTTTTTCCGCGTATGGGGCGGTATGAGGGCTCATTTTTTGCGCCGTGATCTGAAGTTTTTAACGGTACCATTTTTGCATTGACAGGACTTATTGATCGCTTTTTATTCATTTTTAAATGATATAAAAAGTGACCAAAAATGCACTATTTTGGACTTTGGAATTTTTTTTGCGCGCACGCCATTGACCAAGCGGTTTAATTAATGATATATTTTTATAATTCGGACATTTCCGCACGCGGTGATACCATATATGTTTATTTTTATTTACACTGTGTTTTTTTTTTTTTATGGGAAAAGGGGGGTGATTCAAACTTTTAATAGGGGAGGGGTTAAATGATCTTTATTCACTTTTTTTTAAACTTTTTTTTTTTGCAGTGTTATAGCTCCCATAGGGACCTATAACACTGCACACACTGATCTTTATCATTGATCGCTGGTTTCTCATAGGAAACCAGTGATCGACGATTCTGCCGCATGACTGCTCATGCCCGGATCTCAGGCACTGAGCAGTCATTCGGCGATCTGACAGCGAGGAGGCAGGTAGGGGCCCTCCCGCTGTCCTGTAAGCTGTTCGGGATGCCGCGATTTCGCCACGGCTATCCCGAACAGCCCACTGAGTTAACTGGCAACTTTCGCTTTCGGTTTTAGCCGCGCGGCTACCGTGTAACCCCGCGTTATATCAGGAGAGCAGGACCAAGGACGTACCGGTACGTCATTGGTCCTTAAGGGGTTAAACCTATACATTTTCCTGCATGTAGTTTGATATTTTCCAGAAGGACAACAAAATCAAACCTATATAAGTAGGGTATCATTTTAATCGTATGGAGCTACAGAATAAAGAGAAGGTGTCATTTTTACCGAAAAATTTACTGTGTAGAAGTCCCCAAAAGTTACAAAATGGCATTTTTCTTTTCAAATCTAGTCTCACAATGATTTTCTTTCCCGTTTCGCCGTATATTTTTGGGTAAAATGACTGAAGTCATTACCAAGTAGAATTGGTGGCGCAAAAAATAAGCCATCATAACGATTTTTAGGTGCAAAATTGAAAGAGTTATGCTTTTTTTATGATTATGATTTTTTTTGCAAAAACAGAAAAACCCCGGGTCCTTAAAGGGGTATTCCGCCCCTAGACATTTTATCCCCTATCCAAAGGATAGGGGATAAGATGTCAGACCGCCATGGTCCAGTTCGCTCTGCACGTAATGATTGGCGGTACAGGGGCCGGAGCATCGTTACGTCACGGCTCCGCCCCTCGTGATGTCACGGCCCGCCGCTTTCAATACAAGTCTATGGGAGGGGGCGTGGCGGTCATCATGCCCCCTCCCATAGACTTGCATTAAGGGGACGGGCCGTGATGTCACGAGGGGCGGAGCCATGACGTCACGCTGCTCCGTCCCCCGTATCGCCCGTCATTACGCACAGAGCGAACTCGCTCTGTGCTGTAACGATAGCACGGTGCCGCAGCGGGGATCCCAGGGGTCCCCAGCAGCGGGACCGCGGCGATCTGACATTTTATCCCCTATCCTTTGGATAGGGGATAAGATGTCTAGGGGCGGAATACCCCTTTAAGGGGTTAAGAACCTTAATCCTTCCAGTACTTATCAGCTGCTGTATGCTCCACAGGAAGTTGTATAGTTCTTTTTAGTCTGACCACAGTGCTCTCTGCTGACACCTCTGTCCATGTAAGGAATTCTCCAGAGTATTAGTAAATCTCCATAGCAAACCTCTCCTGCTCAGGACAGTTCTTATGTAAGTGCAGCACATTACAGCTTTAGGTCTTAGTAGCCAAAACTTTTCAACAAAATACTGTGCCATTTGGCTAATAGCAATGACAGTATACTCCGTTATAAGCCTCATCCAGAAATGTCAAAAGTTTCCCAATGTGATTGCGCATTGCAGCATGGTGAAGTGCCCTGCAGAGAAAGCCTCACCCCCCGCCCGGCTACCATTCAAATCTGACTCATTCACCACAGACTAATATGCAGTGAATAAGGAGGATACTTCGTAAAAAGATACGTCACTCTCTAGATGTTTATGGGTGCAGGAGTAGGAATCCCAATCCTTTGCAATATTCAGATAAAACTTTGTACACCACTTTTGAATAGAATAAAGGTAACTTTATTAGCAATCCCAAAAATAATGACGTTTCAGTCCACACTGGACCTTCAGCAGACCGCATTGCTGTGGAGGTATAAGTAACGAAGTCGGCATATAGCCGTGTAGAAAGCTATGTGGTAACGCGACCTATAGACATTTCCACACGCGGTGATACCACATATGTTTATTTTTATTATTTATGTTTATTTAACTTATTAGGGGAGGGGTTAAATTATCTTTATTAACTTTTCCCCCCACTTTTATAGAGGGCTTTAACACTGCACACACTGATCTCTTACAATGATCATTGTTATCTCATAGGATAACATTGATCAGGATTCTGCCTGGAGCTCAGGCACAGAGCAGTCATTCGGAGATCGGACAAACAGGAGGAATGTAGGGGCCCTCCTTGTGTCCTGCAGCTGTTTGGGATGCTGCAATTTCACCGCAGCGGTCCCAAGCAGCCCACTGAGCTAGCCGGGGGTAGTTTACTTTCAATTTTAGACGTGGCAGTCAACTTTGAACGGCGCGTCTAAAGGGTTAACAGTGCGCAGCACCACGATCAGTGCAGCGCTATTAGCCACGGGTCCCGGCTGTTGTTAGAGGCCGGGCCCGACCCGCTATGATGTTACAGAAAGGGAGTGGACTCAGGGCATACAGGTATACCCTTGGTCCTTAAGTGGTTAATTCACCTTTCAAACATCTTTGATTACTTGGCCACAATACCTACAACAGCTTTGTAAGATTTACTGCATATTGATTTGAATGGGAATTTGGCAGTCCTGCTGCAAAAATTCAGCTTTTCGGATTTTTGCAAAAATACAAGATCTGTATTTAACCCCTTATGCATGTAGGGTTTTTTCATTTTTGCACTTACATTTTTTCCACCTCACCTAAAAATCTAAACGCTTTCAATTTTCCATCTACAGACCCATATGAGGGCTTGTTTTTTTGCACCACCAATTGTGCTACCTAGTGAAATTAATAATTTCACCACAAAATCTACCGCAAAACCAAAATCTAGAAAAAAAAAAAAGCACGCCATTTTGTAACTTTTGAGGGCTTTAGATTCTATGCAGAGAACTTTTCGGTACGACACCTTTCTTCTGTAGATCCATACGATTAAAAGGATACCCAAATTGTATAGGTTTGATTTGTTTTACTTAAGAAAAATTGTACATTTTTGTATGAAAATTAGCATGTTTAAAAATGTCCTCTTCTGATCCCTATAACTTTTTTATTTTTCCATATAAAAGGACGTGTGGGTACTCATTGTTTGCACTGTGATCTGCAGTTTTTATCGGTACCATTTTTGCATCAATGGGACTTTTTGATCATTTTTTACTTTTTTTTTTAAGGGACCAAAAATATGCAATTCTGGAGTTGGTATATATATATATTTTTACATGTACGCTATTGTCCGCATGATTTAATTAACGTCATGTTTTTGTAGATCAGATATTTACACACGTGGCAATACCACATATTTTTATTAACTTTTTTTAGGGAAGGTGTTAATTCATATTTAAAAAACTTTTTTTTTTTTTTTTTACACAATTTTTTTGGTCCCCATACAATAGCATGCATAGCATTGATCAGCGTTATCAGTGGAGCATTGGAGCACTAATTGCACAGCAAGGAGGCAGGTAAGGGCCCTCCTGACGTCCTCTCAGCTGGTAGTCCCGATCAGCACCGCTCATTTCTTTTTTACATTTTAGACACAACAATAAACTTTGATCACTATTTCTAAGGCGTTAATGCCGGGCATCCCCATCACCACGATCAGTGATGTCCAGTATTAGCCACAGGTCCCAGCAGCTCATTGCCACCGGGACCATCCTGTTATGATGTGCTCTCAGCTCCTAAGCGTGCGTCATAGAAGGGGAGCGGGCGCAGGGCGTACATGTATAAATTTTTAAGAATTCTGGGAAGAATCCCACTGAACTCAACAGGGCTTTAAATTTTGGCAGAATTCTGTTTTGAGCCCAAAGAAATTCTACCGAAATTCCACTCAAATTCCGCAAAACTGGAAAAATTCTGAAGCAAGGTTTGCAGAGCGGAAATTAAGAGGAATAGCAGACTTTTCATTGTGTGAACATAGCCTAACTTTTATTTTCCTTCCAGTGTCTGCCAAACTGTGCCGTAAGTGTTATACCTTCCAAGGAACAAACGGATCAGGAATTAAACATTTTAACACGTCCAATCCGCATATCCCCCCCCAAAACCATAAGTCTTCAATACACAGATAGTCAACCTGTCCTCGATGACTTTTCTCGAATGTGTATGGGGGCCTTCACAAGCATGCCCTGCCAACGTTTAAGTGAACTTCCAGTAAATATTCGAGTTTTTCTATAAGGTCTGGTTCACACTAGTGCTGGTTGGTATACCCGTTCATACAGAATACCGAAATTTTTGTCCTGCACGATATACATTTTTCCCATACCGCATGCCCCTCCCCCTCAGGAATTAATGAATTATCAGCCCAGCACTGCGCTGTTCCCATATCGGGGAACTAATCATATGTGGTCCGCAAGTGCTGGTCAGCTTCTCCCCCCCCCCAATTAATTATCAGCTCAGCGCTGCGCTGTCCCCATCGGGGAACTAATCACATGTCACCAGCAAAGCGCTGCCCTCCTCGTCCTCCTGTTTGTTGCGGGCTGCCGTCGCTGGAATTCTGTACTGTATACCTATGCCCAGGCTGCATAAGATAAACAAAATAAACTTTAACTCACCGGCCGCAGCGATGTTCCACCTCGGCTGGTGATAGGTTGAGCGCACTGTCATGTAAGAGTTCCCCGATGGGCATTGCGCAGCGCTGGGCTGATAATTAATTGGGGGGAGAAACAGAACAGCACTCGCGGGTCACATGATTTGGGGGGGGGGGGGGATACCGTTATATACCATGGAACCGCTATAAGTTACAAAAATACTGTGATAATCATTTTTGGTCATACCGCCCAGCTCTAGTTCACACAGGCAAAAAAAAGAGCGGAATGTTCACATGAACAACAGGTGTGGACATTCCACACATTTGACTAAACGGTGGACACTAGGACCGCTCGAAAATGTGCTGTCCCATAGACAGCAATGCATTTCCTTGCGGTCTTCACATTAAGAATAGACCAGAATATGAATTTCCGCGCCAGATGTGAACAGTGCAGCAGAATCCCATTAAAATCAATGGGAATGAAGATGGGGAATTCCACACAGACTGCCGTGTGAACATGGCCTAATTATATATTAGATGCCCTTTAAAAAATGATTTGGCCATAGCTTAGCAACACATCCAGAAATCCACATCATAGACACATAGTTAATAAGGTTGAAAAAAGACCAGAGTCCATCAAAGTTCAACCTATTACCCTAATGAGTCCGTACTGAGTTGATCCAGAGGAAGGCAAAAAACCCTCATACTAGAGGTAAAGATTCCTTCCCGACTCCAAATATGGCATCAGAATAAATCCCTGGATCAACGTTCTCTCCCTATAAATCTAGTATCCATAACCTGCAACGTTATTATTCTCCAAAAATGCATCCAGACGCCCTTTGAATTCTTTTACAGAGTTCACCATGACCACCTCCTCTGTTAGAGAGTTCCACAGTCTCACTGCTCTTACAGTAAAGAACCCCGTCTGTGCTTGTGTAGAAACCTTCTTTCCTCTAGACGTAGAGGATGCCCCCTTGTTATAGATACAGTCCTGGGTATAAATAGATCATGGGAGAGATCTCTCTAAGGTCCCCTGATATATTTATACATAGTTATTAGGTCACCCCTAAGCCTAAATAGCCTAACTAAATTACCTCAATTCTGATCTTTCTGGGTACTGTAGTCCTCCCATTCCCCGTATTACTCTGGTTGCCCGTCTTTGAACCCTCTCCAGCTCCACTATATATTTCTTGTACACTGGTGCCCAGTACTGCACACAGTATTCCATGTGTGGTCTGACTAGTGATTTGTACAGTGGTAGAATTATTTCCTTGTCGTGGGCATCTATGCCCCTATTGATGCACCCCATGATTTTATTTGCCTTGGCAGCAGCTGCCCGACACTGGTCACTACAGCTAAATTTACTAAGACTCCTAAGTCTTTTTCCATGTCCGTCGTCCCAAGTGTTCTCCCATTTAATACATAATCCCAGCCCGGATTTTTCCTCCCCATGTGCATTACCTTACATTTATCAGTGTTGAACCTCATCTACCACTTCCCAGCCCAAACCTCCAACCTATCCAGATCCATTTGTAACAGTGCACTGTCTTCTATTGTCTATTTACTATTCAACCCATCTATTAAATAGAACAGGACCCAAGACGGACCCCTGTGGTACCACTAGTAACAGTCACCCAATCAGAATAAATACCATTAATAACCACCCTCTGTTTCCTATCACTGAGCCAGTTACCTACTTGCACACATTCTCCCCCAGCCCAATCCTTCTCATTTTATACACCAACCTTTTATGTGACAATATAAATCCAGATATACGACATCCAGCGATTCCCCCTGGTCCAGTCTGGAGCTCACCTCCTCATGAAAGCTGATCAGGTTAGTATGACAGGACCGATACCTCATAAAGCCATGCTGATATGGAGTCATACATTTATTTTTATCAAGATATTCCAAAATAGCATCGCTTAGAAAACCCTCAAACAATCTACATACAAGGGAGGCTAAACTAACAGGCCTATAATTCCCTGGGTCACCTTTTCACCCCTTTTTAAATATTGGCACCACATTTGCCATGCGCCAGTCCTGGGGAACAGTCCCTGTCCCTATAGAGTCCCTGAATATTAAAAATAGGGGTCTGTCTATTACATTACTTAATTTCTTTAGAACACGGGGGTGAATGCCATCTGAACCTGGCGATTTGTCTATTTGTCTTAGGCTGTGTTCACCCGTTCAGGTTTTTAACTGCAGTTATTAAAGGGTACCTCTCATCAAAAAAACTTTTAATATATTATAGATTAATGTATGCAGAATGACTTTACAATTGCATGTTATTAAAAAATATGCTTCTTTCTATTTAATTTTCCACTTTGAAGAAATGACCACTAGGGGTCTCCCTACCAGTCCTGGCAGCAAGCATTTCAGACTCATGCTGGAGTCCTAAATACTACGAGCTGCCAGTCTGCTTTGTTCACAAAGGAGAACACTCAGAGCTGCCAGCCTGCTTTGTTCACAGCCTGTTTGGCTGTGAACAAAGCAGGCTGGCAGCTCTGAGTGTTTAAGACTCCAGCATGGGTCAGAAATGCTTGCTGACAGGACTGATCGGGAAAGATACAATAGAAAGAAGCAGATTTTTCATTAACATGCTATTGGAAAGTTATTCAACATTCATTAATCTAAAATATATCAAACGTTTATTTGATGAGAGGTACCATTTAAATACAAAGCCATAAAAATAAATCTAAAAGAAGAAAAGGAAGTTTCAGTCTTTCCTTTAGAAGTGCCTTTCATTCTGTGTTCATATCTTTGAAATCAATAATTGCAATTAAAAACCTGAATGTGTGAACACAGCCTTATAGATATAGGACAGTGTTAACCAATGGTATTGATTTACATCAGTACTTTAGGCAAATTGTTTCTATAGCACAATGTTTCCCAAATAGGGTGCCTCCAGCTGTTGCAAAACTACAAGTCCCAGCATGCCCGGACAGCCAAAGGCCAGTCTTTTCTGTGCTATCAGCGTGTGAGATGTCACTACCATACACTTCTCCTGTAAGCATATCGATTTCTGCCACTGCATAGTATTGTAGGCTTACATGGGTAGAATTTCATTTCATTGAACTTGTCCCTACAACAAGGAACACGTTATTTATTTATAAGGCACTTCAGCACATCAGTTTCATTAAAGGGGTTATCCAGGATATATATATATATCAAGTTAAACAGATTTGTAAATGACTTCTATTAAAAAATCTTAATCCTTTCAGTACTTATGAGCTGCTGAAATTGAGTTGTTCTTTTCTGTCTCAGTGCTCTCTGATGACACGTGTCTCAGGAACTGTCCAGAGTAGAAGCAAATCCCCATAGCAAACCTCTTCTACGCTGTGCAGTTCCAGAGACAAGCAGAGATGTCAGCAGAGAGCACTGTTGCCAGACAGAAAACAACTCAACTTCAGCAGCTGATAATTATTAAAAGGATTAAGATTTTTTAATAGAAGTAATTTACAAATCTGTTTAAATTTCTGGAGCCAGTTGATAGATAAAAAAAAAAAAAAAAGTTTTTTTCCTGGAATACCCCTTTAAAATGTAACACTGGCCTCCGACAAAAAAATAAGGTAAAAAAAAAAAAAAGAGCTAAAAGGGAATGGACTGAAGGTGCCGTACACATTCAATATGGATCCTATGTTCACAGTATAAACAAAGGAAGAGGGCAGAAGATGATGAGCACCACTCACAATCCAGACAGTCAAACCCGGTAGCCACAGTGGCACGTGTGAAGCACTATGAGAATGATCTCCAAACAATCCAGCGGTGCTCGCAAAGAAAGTCACTAACATGCAACGTACGAAGAAAGGAATGTAGCGGCAACTCACTGTACTGTGCAGGATAAGTTTTAATGGACGATCATAAACAGCTGGAACGGTCCAGAGGGTGGAGCGACACAGTGTTTCGCTGGCGGCTTCTTCCGGCTCCATGCCGTGACGTGGTGGCGTCGCCTCTGATATACGCAGGTAAGTGCGCGTCACGCCAACGGGTCACAAACAAAACTTTCTATCCCTTAGCGCATGCGTACTTCGCTCAACACGTTGAAAAGAGCGGAGCGCAGTAACAAAAGCTGCCTTTAACTACAAGATAAGGAACCCCCTATGTTCACAGTATACATGGTCATGGCTGCAGAGCGGTATGCTGTCGGGCAGCCAGGTATAAGCACCCAACTACAAGATCGGTGCTGGATCATTCACTTACATGGGAGGGCACATCCCTGACAAGTGTTCGCTCCCCTATCAGATCAATGGGTGTTTTACAGGAGGCAAAACTGACCTGTGTATAAGTGTCAAGGGTCTGACAGAAAGGATCTTGTTATCTGGAAACAACTTTGGGTTGTCTCATCAAGTCACTGTTTTATTTGTCTTCTTATGGACATCAAAGTGAGGGGGGGTGGAAAAAATAAAAAAAATAATAAAAAAAACGCTTGTCCAAGGGACTAAAACTGAGCACAATCTACTTGTCCCTCATGACGATCCACTTGTCCTGGTACATAAAATAATTTCAACCAAAATAGTCTGTAAATATGGTCTTCATTAATAGAAACCTAATAGGCAGACCAGTATGTTATCCTATTATGTGGATAGGGCCCCTGATAAGTAAGTCTTCCCTATTAAGCAAGCAGTCCCCCCTTCAGGAAGGTATGTCCCTTTATCAGGTAGGTACATCCCCACATCAGGTAGGTAGGTAGGGCTCCCCTTGTAAGTAAATAATGCCCCAGATAGATATGCCCCCCCCCCCCCAGTGGGTAGGAAGGGTGGGCTCCCCCAGTAGGCAGACAGAGCCCCAGAAGGATATGTCCCCCATATGTAGACAGGTCCACAAATACATATGACCCCAACCAGGTAGGGCTCTTCAGTAGGTAGAAAGGCCCCCAGATAGATATGACCTCCATCAGATAGGGCTCCCCAGTAGGTACAGGGGCCACAGACAGATAGGTCCCCCTTCACTGATGGCAGTCGTATCTATCTGGGGGCCTGTCTACCTACTGGGGAGTCCTACCTGATGATTAGGTGGGGATTCCCAATAGGAAGAAAGGACCCCAGATAGATATGACCCCCAGCAGGTAGGGCTCCCATTTAAACAATTATACCCCCTAAGTTTCAACCAGGGTGCCTCCAACTGTAGCAAAACTACAACTACCAGCATGATGAGAGTTGTAGTTTTTCAACAGCTGGAGGCACCATGGTTGGGAAGAACTGCCCTAAGTAGATCGGTTAGCCCCTTGTGGTAGGCTGGTCCTCCCTTTTTATAGTAAGTAGCCAAGATTAAGTAAGTAACTCACTGCTACTTACATCTCCCTGTTCCCTGCGGGGACTTCCTGGTGGAGGTGTGCGCAGCGAGTGACGTAATTGAGCGCGGCGCGCAGGACATCAGCGTTCCGTCGTCCTGCGCGGCATGTGTGATGACGCCACTCACTGCACACACCGGCCACCAGGAAGGCTCGCTATAGGCTGCAGCATACAGCTGCGGTGAATAGCAGTTTATTGACTGGGCAAGACAGTCTTTTCCCTTCATATGAGAATTCTTCTGGCATTTAGCGCTGCTTGCCCGAAGTAGGGCTAAATGCCTGATTAATTGACCTGCCCGGCACCGGGGACTGCATGTCTCGGGCGTCACAATTCCCACATCTCTGTGTGTGTATATGTATATCTATCTCTAAATATATATAAATGTCATGGCCGTAAATGTTGGCACCCCTGAAATTATTCAAGAAAATAAAGTATTTCTCACAGAAAATGATTGCAGTAACACATGTTTTGCTATACACATGTTTATTTCCTTTGTGTGTATTGGAACTGAACAAAAAAAAGCAAATTGGACATAATGTCACCAAACTCCAAAAATGGGATGAACAAAATTATTGGCACCCTTTCAAAATTGTGGAAAAATAAGATTGTTTCAAGCATGTGATGCTCCTTTAAACTCACCTGGGGCAAGTAACAGGTGTGGGCAATATAAAAATCACACCTGAAAGCAGATAAAAAGGAGAGAAGTTCACTTAGTCTTTGCGTTGTGTGTCTGTGTGTGCCACACTAAGCATGGACAACAGAAAGAGGAGAAGAACTGTCTGAGGACTTGATAACCAAAATTGTGCAAAAATATCAACAATCTTAAGGTTACAAGTCTATCTCCAGAGATCTAGATTTGCCTTTGTCCACAGTGCGCAACATTATCAAGAAGTTTGCAACCCATGGCGCTGTAGCTAATCTCCCTGGGCGTGGACAGAAGATAAAAATTGATGAAAGGTGTCAATGCAGGGTAGTTGAGATGGTGGATAAGCAGCCCAAAACAAGTTCCAAAAGGTATTCAAGTTGTCCTGCAGGCTCAGGGAACATCAGTGTCAGCACAAACTATCCGTCGACATTTAAAGGAAATGAAACGCTATGGCAGGAGACCCAGGAGGACCCCACTGCTGACACAGAGACATAAAAAAGAAAGACTACATTTTGCCAAAATGAACTTGAGAAAGCCAAAATTCTTCTGGGAAAACGTCTTGTGGACAGATGAGACCAAGATAGAGCTTTTTGGTAAAGCACATCATTCTACTGTTTACCGAAAATGGAATGAGGCCTACAAAGAAAAGAACACAGTACCTACAGTGAAATCTGGTGGAGGTTCAATGATGTTTTGGGGTTGTTTTGCTGCCTCTGGCACTGGGTGCCTTGAATGTGTGCAAGGCATCATGAAATCTGAGGATTACCAACGGATTTTGGGTCGCCCTGTACAGCCCAGTGTCAGAAAGCTGGGTTTGCGTCAGAGATCTTGGGTCTTCCAGCAGGACAATGACCCCAAACATATGTCAAAAAGCCCCCAGAAATGGAGCGCTGGAGAGTTCTGAAGTGGCAGCAATGAGTCCAGATCTAAATCCCATTGAACACCGGTGAAGAGATCTTAAAATTGCTGTTGGGAAAAGGCGCCCTTCCAATAAGAGAGACCTAGAGCAGTTTGCAAAGGAAGAGTGGGCCATCATTCCGACTGAGAGGTGTAAGAAGCTTATTAATGGTTATAGGAAGCCATTGATTTCAGTTATTTTTTCCAAAGGATGTGCAACCAAATATTAAAGGACATCTGCAGCGTTACAAACACTTATCCCCTATCCTCAAGATAGGAGATAAGTGTTTGATCGCAGGGGGTCCGAACGCTGGGGCCCCCGGCGATCTCCTGTACGGAGCCGCGGCTCTCCCATGCAGGGGGCGTGCCAGCCGCAGCATGACGTTGCGGCCGGCACGCCTCCTCCATACATCTCTATGGGAGAGGCGGGGAGGCAGCATTCGTGCCTCCCCACATCCCCCATAGAACTGTATGGGGACGGGGCATCACCATCGACCTCTAGGTCGACGCTACGCACCTTAGCGCTCACCATGAGTGCTTATGGCGGTGCCCCAGCGGTCGGACCACCCGCGATCAAACACTTATCCCCTATCCTGTGGATAGGGGATAAATGTAATGCCGCTGCAGTTGTCCTTTAAGTTAAGGGTGCCAATAATTTTGTCCAGACCATTTTTGGAGTTTGGTGTGACATTATGTCCAATTTGTTTTTTTCCTCCCTTTTTTGGTTTAGTTCCAATACAAACAAAGGGAATAAACATGTGTATAGCAAAACATGTGTTACTGCAATCCTTTTCTCTGAGAAATACTTTATTTTCTAGAAAAATTTCAGGGGTGCCAACATTTACGTGTGCGTGTGTGTTGTGAAGCCAAAGGAGAGACAACCCTTATAGTGCAAGGAAAGCTGTGGGTGCATGTGGGATTTCCAGCATAGGTCACAGACTGTCAGTAATACCAGCAAAAGCAAGGATCAAACAGCACTCCAAAAATAGTTAAAAAAAAAACATAACTTGTGTACTTTTTAATTATCAATGGGTGAATAAACTATACAAGCTTTTTGACTATTTTTGAAGTGTTGTTGTTATATATATATATATATATATATATATATATATATATATATATATATAGTGTGCAGTACAGTGAGGGACTTGTGCGCAGAACTTTCCGGAGCCTTATACGGTTACCTCGGTAACTGCACCTCCCAGTATGGCCTGTGTCGCCCTACGCTGGAGCTGAACATCACGCAGGGTCACAACCTTGGAATTAGGCTGAATTTCTGCCTCCTTAACAGTTTGTTTGGTTTTCCTTTATGCCAAAATGTGGTCAGCCACGGTATAGTGTACACAAAAAAAAAACCTGCATATGTTTTTGTTTTCTTTTTTTTTTAAATAAGTCAATGGGAAACGCATGGCACACATCAGCATATACTTGTAGTATCCATTAAGTTTTCTGAAATAAAACAAATAGTGAACTCAGCCTTGTTTAAGCGGAGTGTGCAGTGTGGCCCTGTACGCAGGTGTGAACACTGCCTTAGAACACTATTGATAAGCACAGAATGAAAGGATCTCCCCTGAATGGCAGCAATGTAATGTGCACAGTAAACACCACCTATATACGAGCCCGGTGTATACAGGGGAGTCATGACTGAGCCGGGCAGGGTGCACACAATGATGGATGATAGATAGATGCGCCGCCATTCATCTCAAACTGCAGCGCCACCCGCGGGAATCCGTCTAGAAGACGAACTGCACACGAGCCAGGCATCCCTTCCCGCTCCCGGTGCTACACTCACCGGACTCATCGGTCACATAGGGAGTCGCCATCTTGGTCCTCTCACCACGTTTCCGTCCGACACCTGCCTGTATGACGTCGTCATAGGCGGATCGGGGCAAAGGAGGGAGGGGAATCCCGGCACAGTCACCCGGAGGGGAGTGATTATTAATGGCGGCTTCTTTACAGACCGCGACTATGCATGCGGATCACAGAGCGGGAATACACAGGGCAGACGTGGTAAACGGAGCGAGAACGTACACAGCTATGTCATAGAAACGGACTGTTTACATCACGTGACCTATCAGGTCCCCGCCCACTGCTACGGAGACTGGAGCGGACCAAGACGTCTAATTGTGCCGCCATTTTACTTAATTTGTAGGGAGCACAGGATTTAATGATTTTCAGTTCGGTAATGAGGAAAAATACGCCTGTACCGCAGTCTAAGGCTGGGTTCACACCGTGCTTTTGTCTCAGTTCCACTTACAGTATGATTAATTTTGCTGTATGCAAAAACGTAGTCAGCCACGTTATTGTGTACGGCAAAAGACAAAGTTTACTTTACAATTAAAAAAAAATAATATTTAAGTAAATGGGAAACAGATGTAGATAGGAAATATATGGTGTGGCATATGGCACATACATGTATAATTTTTTTTCCTGTCAAACGTATACATTAACCCCTTAAGGACTCAGCCCATTTTGGCCTTAAGGACTCAGACAATTAAATTTTTACGTTTTAATTTTTTCCTCCTCGCCTTCTAAAAATCATAACTCTTTTATATTTTCATCCACAGACTAGTATGAGGGCTTGTTTTTTGCGCGACCAGTTGTCCTTTGTAATGACATAACTCGTTATATCATAAAATGTATGGCGCAACCAAAAAACACTATTTTAGTGGGGAAATTAAAACGAAAAACGCAATTTTGCTAATTTTGGAAGGTTTCGTTTTCACGCCGTACAATTTATGGTAAAAATGATGTGTGTTCTTTATTCTGAGGGTCAATACGGTTAAAATGATACCCATTATTACATACTTTTCTATTATTGTTGTGCTTAGAAAAAATCACAAACTTTTTAACCAAATTAGTACGTTTATAATCCCTTTATTTTGATGACCTATAACTTTTTTATTTTTCCGTATAAGCAGCGGTATGGGGGCTCATTTTTTGCGCCATGATCTGTACTTTTTTTTTTATACCACATTTCCATATAAAAAACTTTTAATAAATTTTTTATAATTTTTTTTTTAATAAAATGTATTAAAAAAGTAGCAATTTTGGCCTTTTTTTTTTTTTTCATTCACGCCGTTCACCGTACGGGATCATTAACATTTTATTTTAATAGTTCGGACATTTACGCACGCGGCGATACCAAATATGTCTATAAAATTTATTTTTTACGCTTTTGGGGGGTAAAATAGGAAAAAACTGACATTTTACTTTTTTATTGGGGTAGGGGATTTTTAACTTTTATTTTACTTTAACTTTTACATTTTTGTAAAAAAATTTTTACACTTGAATAGTCCCCATAGGGGACTATTCATAGCAATACCATGATTGCTAATACTGATCTGTTCTATGTATAGGACATAGAACAGATCAGTGTTATCGGCGATCTTCTGCTCTGGTCTGCTCGATCTCAGACCAGAGCAGGAGACGCCGAGAGCCGGACGGAGGAAGGTGAGGGGCTCTCCGTGCGGCTTTCTGAATGATCGGATCCCCGCAGCAGCGCTGCGGGCGATCCGATCATTCATTCAAATCGTGCACTGCCGCAAATGCCGGGATCTGTATTGATCCCGGCACCTGAGGGGTTAATGGCGGACGTCCGCGAGATCGCGGGCGTCGGCCATTGCCGGCGGGTCCCTGGCTGCGATCAGCAGCCGGGATCAGCCGCGCATGACACGGGCATCGCTCTGATGCCCGCGGTTATGCACAGGACGTAAATGTATGTCCTGGTGCGTTAAGTACCACCGCACCAGGACGTACATTTACGTCCTGCGTCCTTAAGGGGTTAAACTGACAGCAGTTACGCATTGTGAACCCAGCATAAGTGTATTAGACTTATATGTTCAAAAACTAAAGAAAATGTTACCTGCTGTATGCCAGATAGCAGAATCCAATTCCCATTAACTTACATTATCGATAAAACTGATTTTGGTAAAGAACCTGTTTTCGTTTGTGTTCTCACAGATGTCTGAGGTTCTGTCCTGCTCACTAATGAGCAAAAAAAAAAAAAAAAAAAACCCTTGCAAGCAGATTTTTAAACACTAGGCATGGACGGCGCCAGAAGGCACCCAATGATGTTAATGATGGCTGTTGGATTTCCAGTATGGTGTCCTGCAGTTTACTTGACAGAATAGAGCAGATTTGGCAGAAGCTGTGATGGAAGAGCGCTGTAAAGTTACCAATGCAGGTGTGAACCCAACCTTAGTGTTTAAAGTGTATCTGTTATTAAAGGGGTATTCCAGGAATGAAAAAAACAGGCCTTTTTTCTTTCAAAGACAGCGTCCTCCTTGTCTCCACTTTGCGTGTGGTATCACAATTTGGCTCCATTCACTTCAAAGAAACTGAGCTACAGAACCACACCCAACCTGGAGACAAACAGGGAGAGATCTTTGAAAGAAAAGGAGGCCTGTTTTTTTTATTCCTGGAACAACCCTTAAACAAAAACTTTTTATATAATGGTGATAAAACCATTATATGTATATTTGTAATATAGATTCGTTAAAAATTTTGTATTTTTTTGTCCCTACATCTATTGTCTGTTTGTCTCTGTGAAGAGTCCAAATACAGAAAGTGTGGGTGGACTGGTAGGGCTCTGTGCAGTGAGGACAAGCAGGGCTCTGTACACTAAGGACAAGCAGGGCTCTGTGCAGTGAGGACAAGCAGGGCTCTGTGCACTGAGGACAAGCAGGGCTCTGTGCATTGAGGACAAGCAGGGTTCTGTACACCGAGGACAAGCAGGGCTCTGTACACTGAGGACAAGCAGGGCTCTGTACACTGAGGACAAGCAGGGCTCTGTGCACTGAGGACAAGCAGGGCTCTGTACACTGAGGACAAGCAGGGCTCTGTACACCGAGGACAAGCAGGGCTCTGTACACTGAGGACAAGCAGGGCTCTGTACACTGAGGACAAGCAGGGCTCTGTACACTGAGGACAAGCAGGGCTCTGTACACTGAGGATAAGCAGGGCTCTGTACACTGAGGACAAGCAGGGCTCTGTACACTGAGGACAAGCAGGGCTCTGTGCACTGAGGACAAGCAGGGCTCTGTGCATTGAGGACAAGCAGGGTTCTGTACACCGAGGACAAGCAGGGCTCTGTACACTGAGGACAAGCAGGGCTCTGTACACTGAGGACAAGCAGGGCTCTGTGCACTGAGGACAAGCAGGGCTCTGTACACTGAGGACAAGCAGGGCTCTGTACACCGAGGACAAGCAGGGCTCTGTACACTGAGGACAAGCAGGGCTCTGTACACTGAGGACAAGCAGGGCTCTGTGCACTGAGGACAAGCAGGGCTCTGTACACTGAGGACAAGCAGGGCTCTGTACACCGAGGACAAGCAGGGCTCTGTACACCGAGGACAAGCAGGGCTCTGTACACTGAGGACAAGCAGGGTTCTGTACACTGAGGACAAGCAGGGCTCTGTACACTGAGGACAAGCAGGGCTCTACACTGAGGATAATTAGGGCTCTGTACACTGAGGACAAGCAGGGCTTTGTGCACTGAGGACAAGCAGGTTTGGTAGCCTGGGGTTGTTGGGTATATGGGGTGTAGCTGTGCGGTAACTAAAGGGTGCTTGTTTAACCCTTATCACTCGTGATGCCAGGGTGAGGGCTCCTCTGTATATGCTTGTCCTATCGCCACCTGTCCCAAGAACGATAGGGAGGTATAATAAATGATTATCCACAACCGGAGGTTTTCATAAAACTGTCGGAACTTTTACTGCAGCTTTTATGCAACATTAAACAGGAACAGTCTTTGTACAATAGTCTATTAAGATCCTGACAGTTGGTTGGGACCTCATGAGTTCTGAGCTTAGAAAAGGATTAAGTGCTGTTCCACTGGATTTAGGGGATTGAGTTTAGGTCCAGCAGTCACACTAGCTTTAGCGGGGATTGATATCATAACTCACAATTAGATTCAGGCTGAGGCTGGCAGGCTTCAGGCCTAAGCTTGTCTTTGTAAGTAACACGGAACTCCGTTCTCTCTGATTGTCCGGCACCCAAGAGAGCGATCATTGGTTGCAGCTCCCTTATATGGGTAGGGGCTGGCCTTAAGCTCACTGGTCCATACCACCTGTCATTCACTTTACAAGGAATTATGGTCTAACCATGTGACCACACACGTGACCTAGGAAGGTCCTTCAACATACCTTACTAGAATTAACATTAGTCATGTGACCTAAGGTCCTGCGGCACTATATAGATAATTAAACATACAATTATTTATACATGTAGACATCATAGAATTGAATAAGGAAGAGGCGACTAGGGGCTTTCCCACTAGGAGGATGCTACTGGAACAAAGTAACTCTGACTTTGGGGAGCACCATGCAAAGTACGGTATACTATACGGTACCGGGACACCACACAGGGTTCTCTACACTGAGGACAAGCAGGCCTCTGTACACTGAGGACAAGCAGGGCTCTGTACACTGAGGACAAGCAGGGCTCTGTACACTGAGGACAAGCAGGGCTCTGTACACTGAGGACAAGTAGGGCTCTGTGCACTGAGGACAAGCAGGGTTCTGTACACTGAGGACAAGCAGGGCTCTGTACACCGAGGACAAGCAGGGCTCTGTACACTGAGGACAAGCAGGACTCTGTGCACTGAGGACAAGCGGGGCTCTGTACACTGAGGACAAGCAGGGCTCTGTGCAGTAAGGACAAGCAGGGCTATGTACACTGAGGACAAGCAGGCTCTGTGCACTGATGACAAGCAGGGCTCTGTACAAGCAGGGCTCTGTACAGTAAGGACAAGCAGGGCTCTGCACTGAGGACAAGCAGGGCTCTGTACACTGAGGACAAGCGGGGCTCTGTACACTGAGGACAAGCAGGGCTCTGTACACTGAGGACAAGCAGAGCTCTGTACACTGAGGACAAGAAGGGCTCTGTACAGTGAGGACAAGCAGGGCTCTGTACACTGAGGACAAGTAGGGCTCTGTACACTGAGGACAAGCAGGGCTCTGTACACTGAGGACAAGCAGGGCTCTGTACACTGAGGACAAGCAGAGCTTTGTATACTGAGGACAAGAAGGGCTCTGTACACTGAGGACAAACAGGGCTCTGTGCACTGCGGACAAGCAGGGCTCTGACAAAGAGGGCTCTGTGCACTGAGGACAAGCAGGGCTCTGTGCTGTAAGGCTCTGTGACATTGTACTTGCTCACACAACAAGATGATTAACAAGTCCTGCTTGTCCTGCCCTCACTTTCTCATATAGAGACACAGGCAATAGCTGCAGGGACAGCATTTTTTCACCCAAACAAATACACATTTTTAAATATACATATAAAGTTGTCAGGATCCGGACTGGTATGCAGGGAGGACACGGGTAGTGGATCCTCTGTGTCAGTGAGGTGATGGCGTGGGCCTTACCAGGGGAATGGAATCTAAGGGGTTACTGGTTTTCACCAGAGCCCGCCGCAAAGCGGGATGGACTTGCAGCGGCAGGTAACCCCCAGGTCGTTCCACCCGATAGCGACTCAACCTCACTGACAGCTGAGACAGGCGTGGTACACAAGGCAAGAGCAAGGTCGGACGCAGCAGAAGGTCTGGGCAGGCAGCAGTGGTTCGTAGTCAGGGGCAACGGCAAGGGTCTGGGTACACAGGCAATGGAACACACAGAGACGCTTTCACAGGGCACTAGGCAACAAGATCCGGCAAGGACCATTAATTGGTGCATGGCCCTTTAAATCTGAGAGACCCGGCACGCATGCGCCCTAGAGAGCGGGACCGCGCGCGTTGGGACTGAACAGGAGGATGGGGCAGGTGGGAGACACGAGGCGCGATCCGAGAGCGGGCACGTCCCGTACCTCGGATCGCGTCCCCACCGGAGACATGGAAGCAGCGTATGAGGGCTTGTTTTTTGTGCTACCAATTTTACTTTTGTAGTACCATCAATCATTTCACAACAAAATCTATGGCAAAACAAGAAGCTCATGTTTTGCGCCATGATGTGTAGTTTTTATCTGTACCATTCTAGTTTTGATGGGACTTTTTGATCGCTTTTTATACATTTTCTTTGGGTATAAAAAGTGACCAAAAATATGCAATTATGGAATTTGGTATTTTTTTTATGTATACACCATTGACTGTACGGTTTAATTAACATTATATTTTTATACAATAATAAAGATATAGTTCATTGTCGGCACTGCCTCATTGGAACGACTGAATCCGCACTGCAACCGCTACTCTTGGACCCTTTAGCAAAGCTGTACTCCCGCTTCTCATCCATGAAACAGATCCATATCCAAGCAAAGAAAGATAAGGAGGCTCTCGGAGCTTCTGCGTTTTTTCTTTATTCAATCAGGTCATATTACAATGCCTGGTCGACGGGCCGTTTCGCGCACCTGGGCTTAATCAATAACCTCTTGTGACCTGATTGAATAAAGAAAAATGCAGAAGATCCGAGTGCCTCCTTATCTTTCTTTCTTTGTTATATTTTTATAGTTTGGACATTTACGCACGTGGCGATACCACATATGTTTATTTTTGTTTACATCGTTACATTGTTTGTTTTTCTTAAATGGGAAAAGGGGGGTAATTAAAACTTTTATTAGGCGGCATTCACATCTCGGTTTTACACTTCGGGTGCCGGATCTGGCTGGGGGAGGGGCAAACCTGACGCTCCCGTACCCCAGCCGGCCCAGCTCGGAACTCCATTCACTTTAATGAGCCGACCGGAGTCAAACGGTCGGCTCATTTTTGACCCGTATCCAATTTTGTGACCGGACCTAAAACCGTAGTATACTGCGTTTTTGTATTTTTGTTTTAGACTCCACGATCAACTTTGATCACGACGTCTAAGGGGTTAATGCCAGGCATCACCGGGATTGGTGATGTCCGGTATTAGCCACGGGTCCTGGTGGCTAATAGCCATTGGGACCACCCCGCTATGACGTGGGGTCAGCTCCTGAGCTTGCGTCATAGAAAGGGGAGCGGGACGGGGGAATTTTTTCTCAAATCGGGGATGTATGACTTTATTAGAGCAGTGGTTCTTAACTTTTTGGGCAACTGTACCCCCAAAGGCGGAAAGTATGTCTGCAGGTACACCTCGAGCGTAAATTCGCGTGAGCGGTACCTGCAGACAAAAGGCTTGTGCTTATCTTTATGTCAGCATCAGCAGGGTTAACAGGTGCTGACAAGGTGTTGTTGCAAGGTTGCCGGGCTACGTCCTGCTGTCTGAGTGGCTAGCTACTGATTGACCACATGTGCATCTCCCTATATTACCAGGCATCAGACACTGGGAAGATGCCTGTGAAACTGTTCATTACCTGAGTAGCTAGCATTTCCTTAGTTCCTTGTATACCCGGCTACTTGACTTCTGGCTTTCTATCTGACTTCTCTTTTGTTATAGCGATTCGGCACCTCTTCCCACTCCTGGCTAAACTCGGTTTTACTGACATTGACTTTGTGTGTATGTTTAGTTTGTCTTTGTTTGTTGCTTGTTTCCCTGTTGCTCCTGACAACTGACAGGATTGTATTTTATTGTGTTGACATTTGACTCCCCTTACTTATTTAGGAAGGGATTGTCGACCAGTTGCCGACCTATCATTTAGGATAGGAGGACAAGTAGGCAGGGACAGGGGCGCGGGTGAGCTTAGCGAGCACTCCTTCCCTGCCCATACGGGACATTTTCACAGGCCCAAACTACTACCTGCACCTGCTATGATGGAAGCAATGACTGCTTTAGTAGAGCAAATGCAGGGATTAACCCAGTTCGTGCATTCTCTGGCTGAGAGGGTTCAGGCTCAGGAGATAGCTAATGGTCAGTCAGTGGTCTGTCCTCCAGCTGTTTCAAGGGACAATAAAATTAATCTTCCTGACTGTTTTTCAGGTGACCGAAAGAAATTTGTTGTCTTCAGAGAGAGTTGTAAGCTATATTTTCGCATGACACCACAGTCTACTAGCACAGAGGATCAGAGAGTAGGACTTATATTGTCTTTGTTGCAAGGAGACTGTTACGCCGAGCGCTCCGGGTCCCCGCTCCTCCCCGGAGCGCTCGCTACACTTCCCTCACTGCAGCGCCCCGGTCGGTTCCACGGACCCGGGGCGCTGCGTTACTACCTCCGGCCGGGATGCGATTCGCGATGCGGGTAGCGCCCGCTCGCGATGCGCACCCCGGCTCCCGTACCTTACTCGCTCCCCGTCAGTTCTGTCCCGGCGCGCGCGGCCCCGCTCCCTAGGGCGCGCGCGCGCCGGGTCTTTGCGATTTAAAGGGCCACTGCACCGCTGATTGGTGCAGTGGTTCCAATTAGTGTTTACACCTGTGCACTTCCCTATATCACCTCACTTCCCCTTCACTCCCTCGCCGGATCTTGTTGCCCTAGTGCCAGTGAAAGCGTTCCTTGTGTGTTCCTTGCCTGTGATTCCAGACCTTCTGCCGTTGCCCCTGACTACGATCCTTGCTGCCTGCCCCGACCTTCTGCTACGTCCGACCTTGCTTCTGTCTACTCCCTTGTACCGCGCCTATCTTCAGCAGCCAGAGAGGTTGAGCCGTTGCTAGGGGATACGACCTGGTCACTACCGCCGCAGCAAGACCATCCCGCTTTGCGGCGGGCTCTGGTGAAAACCAGTAGTGACTTAGAACCGATCCTCTAGCACGGTCCACGCCAATCCCTCTCTGGCACAGAGGATCCACTACCTGCCAGCCGGCATCGTGACAGTAGATCCGGCCATGGATCCCGCTGAAGTTCCTCTGCCAGTTGTCGCTGACCTCACCACGGTGGTCGCCCAGCAGTCACAACAGATTGCGCAACAAGGCCAACAGCTGTCTCAACTGACTGTTATGCTACAACAGTTACTACCACAGCTCCAGCAATCATCTCCTCCGCCAGCTCCTGTACCTCCTCCGCAGCGAGTGGCCGCTTCTGGAATACGACTATCCTTGCCGGATAAATTTGATGGGGACTCTAAGTTCTGCCGTGGCTTTCTTTCCCAATGTTCATTACACTTGGAGATGATGTCGGACCAGTTCCCCACTGAAAGGTCTAAGGTGGCTTTCGTAGTCAGCCTGCTGTCTGGAAAAGCCCTGGCTTGGGCCACACCGCTCTGGGACCGCAATGACCCCGTCACTGCCTCTGTACACTCCTTCTTCTCGGAAATTCGAAGTGTCTTTGAGGAACCTGCCCGAGCCTCTTCTGCTGAGACTGCCCTGTTGAACCTGGTCCAGGGTAATTCTTCCGTTGGCGAGTATGCCGTACAGTTCCGTACCCTTGCTTCAGAATTATCCTGGAATAATGAGGCACTCTGCGCGACCTTTAAAAAAGGCCTATCCAGCAACATTAAAGATGTTCTGGCCGCACGAGAAATCCCTGCTAACCTACATGAACTCATCCATCTTGCCACTCGCATTGACATGCGTTTTTCCGAACGGCGTCAGGAGCTCCGCCAGGATATGGACTCTGTTCGCACGAGGCGTTTCTTCTCCCCGGCTCCTCTCTCCTCTGGTCCCCTGCAATCTGTTCCTGTGCCTCCCGCCGTGGAGGCTAGGCAGGTCGACCGGTCTCGCCTGACACCCCAAGAGAGGACACGACGCCGCATGGAGAATCTCTGCCTGTACTGTGCTAGTACCGAACACTTCCTGAAGGATTGTCCTATCCGTCCTCCCCGCCTGGAAAGACGTCCGCTGACTCCGCACAAAGGTGAGACAGTCCTTGATGTCTACTCTGCTTCTCCACGTCTTACTGTGCCTGTGCGGATGTCTGCCTCTGCCTTCTCCTTCTCTGCTGTGGCCTTCTTGGACTCTGGATCTGCAGGAAATTTCATCTTAGCCTCCCTCGTCAACAGGTTCAACATCCCGGTGACCAGTCTCGCCAGACCCCTCTACATCAATTGTGTAAACAATGAAAGATTGGACTGTACTATACGTTTCCGCACGGAGCCCCTTCTAATGTGCATCGGATCTCATCACGAGAGGATTGAACTGTTGGTTCTCCCCAATTGCACTTCTGAAATCCTTCTTGGACTTCCCTGGCTTCAACTCCATTCCCCAATCCTGGATTGGTCCACTGGGGAGATCAAGAGTTGGGGGCCCTCTTGTTCCAAGGACTGCTTAAAACCGGTTCCCAGTAAACCTTGCCGTGTCCCTGTGCTTCCTCATGTAACCGGTCTCCCTAAGGCCTATATGGACTTTGCGGACGTTTTTTGCAAAAAACAAGCTGAGACTCTACCTCCTCACAGGCCTTATGATTGTCCCATTGACCTCCTCCCGGGCACTACTCCACCCCGGGGCAGAATCTATCCTCTGTCCGTCCCAGAGACTCTTGCCATGTCTGAATACGTCCAAGAAAATTTAAAAAAGGGCTTTATCCGTAAATCCTCCTCTCCTGCCGGAGCCGGATTTTTCTTTGTGTCCAAAAAAGATGGCTCTCTACGTCCTTGCATTGACTACCGCGGTCTTAATAAAATCACGGTTAAGAACCGCTACCCCCTACCCCTCATCTCTGAACTCTTTGATCGTCTCCAAGGTGCCCATATTTTTACCAAACTGGACTTAAGAGGTGCTTATAATCTCATCCGCATCAGAGAGGGGGATGAATGGAAAACGGCATTTAACACCAGAGATGGACACTTTGAGTATCTGGTCATGCCCTTTGGTCTATGCAACGCCCCTGCCGTCTTCCAAGACTTTGTTAATGAAATTTTTCGTGATCTACTATACTCCTGTGTTGTTGTATATCTGGACGATATCCTGATTTTTTCTGCCAATCTTGAAGAACACCGCCAGCATGTCCGTATGGTTCTTCAGAGACTTCGTGATAATCAACTCTATGCCAAAATAGAGAAATGTCTGTTTGAATGCCAATCTCTTCCTTTTCTAGGATACTTGGTCTCTGGCCAGGGACTACAAATGGACCCAGATAAACTCTCTGCCGTCTTAGATTGGCCACGCCCCTCCGGACTCCGTGCCATCCAACGTTTTTTGGGGTTCGCCAATTATTACAGGCAATTTATTCCACATTTTTCTACCATTGTGGCTCCTATTGTGGCTTTAACAAAAAAAAATGCCGATCCCAAGTCTTGGCCTCCTCAAGCGGAAGACGCCTTTAAACGACTCAAGTCTGCCTTTTCTTCGGCTCCCGTGCTCTCCAGACCTGACCCATCTAAACCCTTCCTATTGGAGGTTGATGCCTCCTCAGTGGGAGCTGGAGCTGTCCTTCTACAAAAAAACTCTTCCGGGCATGCTGTTACTTGTGGTTTTTTTTCCAGGACCTTCTCTCCGGCGGAGAGGAACTACTCCATCGGGGATCGAGAGCTTCTAGCCATTAAATTAGCACTTGAGGAATGGAGGCATCTGCTGGAGGGATCAAGATTTCCAGTTATTATTTACACCGATCACAAGAACCTCTCCTACCTCCAGTCTGCCCAACGGCTGAATCCTCGTCAGGCCAGGTGGTCTCTGTTCTTTGCCCGATTTAATTTTGAAATTCACTTTCGGCCTGCTGATAAAAACATTAGGGCCGATGCTCTCTCTCGTTCCTCAGATGCCTCTGAAATTGAACTCTCTCCTCAACACATCATTCCTCCTGACTGCCTGATTTCCACTTCTCCAGCCTCCATCAGGCAAACTCCTCCAGGAAAGACCTTTGTTTCTCCACGCCAACGCCTCGGAATCCTCAAATGGGGTCACTCCTCCCATCTCGCAGGTCATGCGGGCATCAAGAAATCTGTGCAACTCATCTCTCGCTTCTATTGGTGGCCGACTCTAGAGACTGATGTGGTGGACTTTGTGCGAGCCTGCACTATCTGTGCCCGGGATAAGACTCCTCGCCAGAAGCCCGCTGGTTTTCTTCATCCTCTACCTGTCCCCGAACAACCTTGGTCTCTGATTGGTATGGATTTTATTACTGACTTACCCCCATCCCATGGCAACACTGTTATTTGGGTGGTCGTTGATCGATTCTCCAAAATGGCACATTTCATCCCTCTTCCTGGTCTTCCTTCAGCGCCTCAGTTGGCTAAACAATTTTTTGTACACATTTTTCGTCTTCACGGGTTGCCTACACAGATCGTCTCGGATAGAGGCGTCCAATTTGTGTCTAAATTCTGGAGGGCTCTCTGTAAACAACTCAAGATTAAATTAAATTTTTCTTCTGCATACCATCCTCAATCCAATGGACAAGTAGAGAGAATTAACCAGATCTTGGGTGACTATTTACGACATTTTGTTTCCTCCCGCCAGGATGACTGGGCAGATCTTCTACCTTGGGCCGAATTCTCGTATAATTTCAGAATCTCTGAATCTTCCTCCAAATCTCCGTTTTTCGTGGTGTACGGCCGTCACCCTCTTCCCCCCCTCCCTACCCCCTTGCCCTCTGGTCTGCCCGCTGTGGATGAAATTTCTCGTGATCTTTCCACCATATGGAAAGAGACCCAAAATTCTCTCTTACAGGCTTCTTCTCGCATGAAGAGATTCGCAGATAAGAAAAGAAGAGCTCCTCCCATTTTTTCCCCTGGAGACAAGGTATGGCTCTCCGCTAAATATGTCCGTTTCCGTGTCCCGAGCTATAAGTTGGGACCACGCTATCTTGGTCCTTTTAAAGTTTTGTGTCAAATTAATCCTGTCTCTTACAAACTTCTTCTTCCTCCTTCTCTTCGTATCCCTAATGCCTTTCACGTCTCTCTTCTTAAACCTCTCATCCTCAACCGTTTTTCTCCTAAATCTGTTCCTCCCACTCCTGTTTCCGGCTCCTCGGACATCTTCTCTGTCAAAGAGATTTTGGCCTCTAAAAAGGTCAGGGGAAGAACTTTTTTTTTAGTGGATTGGGAGGGTTGTGGTCCAGAAGAGAGGTCCTGGGAACCTGAGGACAATATCCTGGACAAAAGTCTGATCCTCAGGTTCTCAGGCCCCAAGAAGAGGGGGAGACCCAAGGGGGGGGGTACTGTTACGCCGAGCGCTCCGGGTCCCCGCTCCTCCCCGGAGCGCTCGCTACACTTCCCTCACTGCAGCGCCCCGGTCGGTTCCACGGACCCGGGGCGCTGCGTTACTACCTCCGGCCGGGATGCGATTCGCGATGCGGGTAGCGCCCGCTCGCGATGCGCACCCCGGCTCCCGTACCTTACTCGCTCCCCGTCAGTTCTGTCCCGGCGCGCGCGGCCCCGCTCCCTAGGGCGCGCGCGCGCCGGGTCTTTGCGATTTAAAGGGCCACTGCACCGCTGATTGGTGCAGTGGTTCCAATTAGTGTTTACACCTGTGCACTTCCCTATATCACCTCACTTCCCCTTCACTCCCTCGCCGGATCTTGTTGCCCTAGTGCCAGTGAAAGCGTTCCTTGTGTGTTCCTTGCCTGTGATTCCAGACCTTCTGCCGTTGCCCCTGACTACGATCCTTGCTGCCTGCCCCGACCTTCTGCTACGTCCGACCTTGCTTCTGTCTACTCCCTTGTACCGCGCCTATCTTCAGCAGCCAGAGAGGTTGAGCCGTTGCTAGGGGATACGACCTGGTCACTACCGCCGCAGCAAGACCATCCCGCTTTGCGGCGGGCTCTGGTGAAAACCAGTAGTGACTTAGAACCGATCCTCTAGCACGGTCCACGCCAATCCCTCTCTGGCACAGAGGATCCACTACCTGCCAGCCGGCATCGTGACAGAGACCCTCAAGAGTGGGCTTTCTGCTTACATTTCTCAGCTCCTGAATTAAGTTCAGTGGAGGCTTTCTTTTCTCCTTTGGGCCTTCTTTATGAGCGAGACCGTGCAGCCTTTGCAGAATCGCAGCTAGTCAATCTTAAGCAGGGAAAGAGAACAGTAGAGGAGTATTGTGCGAATTTTCAGAAGTGGTGCATGGCTTCAGGTTGGAATGATCCAGACCTTAGGTGTCAGTTCAGACTAGGATTATCTGACTCTATTAAGGATGCTTTTGTAAATTATCCATCACCTGACTCATTAGAACAAGCCATGACATTAGCTATACGACTTGACAGACGTATGAAAGAAAGAAATCGAGAGCAGACTTTTAATTCTGTTCCTCACTCTCCTTCCTCCATGTTTCCATCTTTTCCTGTCCCTCATGTCTCTGCCGAGGAACCTATGCAGATAGGGAAATTTTCCCCTCAGCAGAGAAAATCCATTCGGAAGAAAAGCACATGTTTCTTTTGTGGAGATGAAGGAAATCGGTTCCAGAATTGCGTCAAACGCCAGCGCCTAAATGACAATCAGGGAGGTAATTTAGGTGCACAGGTACCTCCGAATTTATCTTCAAAAATTTTGTTACCAGTGCAAATATGTTTTCAAAAGAGAAAAATATTTGGTAAAGCTTTTGTTGATTCTGGTTCTGCTGCTAATTTTGTGGATCTAAAATTTATTAAGTCTTTAAATTTACCTTTGAGATGGTTGGAGGGCCCAATTCCCATTTCTGGAGTGGATTATACACCCTTGTCAGGGGGTTGTCAGTTTTTCTACTCCCGAAGTGGGATTATTGGTCGGTTCTATGCATTTTGAAAAAAAAATCACCTTTTTTGTTCTTAAAAATTTGTCTGTAGATGTGATTCTGGTTTACCCTGGTTAAGAAATCATAACCCTGTTTTTGATTGGACCTCAGGGGAACTTATCAAGTGGGGATCTGAGTGTTCTAATAAATGCATTACCGTCTCTCTTGCTACTCTTGGTGTGGGTAAAAGTATTCAACCCGAATTTATTTCAGATTTTTGTGACGTTTTTTCTGAGGAGGCCTCCTCTGCTTTGCCCCCACACCGAGATTATATCTGTGCTATTGAACTTTTATCTGATGCCTTGTCTCGAAGTTTCAGTGCTTCTCAGCCTATAGACTCTAATCCTGAGACTATTCTTCCAGAAGGTGTGGTTATCTCTGCAGTATCTGCCGATTTAACATCGGAAAATTTGAGTAATCAAGGTTTGGTTCCTCCAGAGATTCCTAGAGGCAAAATCTTTGTATCTAATCAGTTTCGCCTCCGTATAATCGAGGAATCTCATTGTTCACCGTTAGCAGGTCATCCTGGTATCCATGGTACAAGGAGATTGCTTCAAAAGAGATTTTGGTGGTCAACCCTGAACAGGAATGTGAAAGCTTTTGTTGCTTCTTGTGATGTGTGTGCCCGAGCTAAGACTCCTCGGATTCGTCCTGCAGGGGAGCTGTGTCCATTATCTATTCCTAAGAGACCCTGTACCTATACTGATGGGGATAACCCTGAGGTCAACACCACTATGAGTAAACTGTGCACAGTTTGGGCTCAGGTTCAGAAGAACCTGGAAAACGCCCAAGTACTACAAAATAAATCGTCCGACAAGAGACGTACTTGCGGCATAAAATTTAAAGTTGGTGATAAAGTGTGGTTATCTACAAAAGATCTTCGTCTCAAGGTTCTGTCTAAGAAACTGGCATCTAGGTTCATTGGACCTTATGAGGTAATTGAAGTTCTTAATCCTGTGAGTTACAGATTAAAATTATCATCTTATTTTAAGATTCATAATGTGTTCCATTGCTCCTTGTTAAAATGTTCTGTTCTCACGCAGTCTCCAGTCCCGAGTCTGCCTCCTCCCGTTGCGGTTGATGGAGAGCTTGAGTATGAGGTCGCTAGAATACTGGATAGCAGAAGGGTACAGAATTCTGTCCAGTACTTTGTTCATTGGAAAGGTTATGGTCCGGAGGAGAGATCGTGGGTTCCGGCCTCTTTTGTCCATGCGGCCAGTTTAATTAAGAAATTCCTCGATTCTCACCCAAACAAACCTAGACCCAGTTTTAAGGGTCCGGTGGTCCTTCTTAAAAGGGGGGGTACTGTCAGCACCAGCAGGGTTAACAGGTGCTGACAAGGTGTTGTTGCAAGGTTGCTGGGCTACGCCCTGATGTCTGAGTGTCTAGCTACTGATTGACCAGATGTGCATCTCCCTATATTACCAGGCATCAGACACTGGGAAGATGCCTGTGAAACTGTTCATTACCTGACTAGCTAGCATTTGTATACCTGGCTACTTGACTTCTGGCTTGCTCTCTGACTTCTCTTTTGTTATAGCGATTCGGCACCTCTTCCCACTCCTGGCTAGACACGGTTTGACTGACATTGACTTTATGTGTGTATGTTTAGTTTGTCTTTGTTAGTTGCTTGTTTCCCTGTTGCTCCTGACAACTTACAGGATTGTATTTTATTGTGTTGACATTTGACTCCCCTCACTTATTTAGGAAGGGATTGTCGACCAGTTTCCGGCCTATCATTTAGGATAGGTGGACAAGTAGGCAGGGACAGGGGTGCGGGTGAGCTTAGTGAGCACTCCTTCCCTGCCCATACGTGACACTTTATACTAATGCAATACTTAATCCCCTTGTGCCATTATTCCCCCCCTCCATATTTATCCCCTTGTGCCAATATTCCCCCCTCCCACTGATCCCCTTTTGCCATTATTCCCCCCTCCATCTTAATCTTTGTGTCATTATTATCCGATATGGCAAAAGGGAATCAGAGGAAGGGGGGAATGATAGCACAAGGGAATTAAGATGGAGGGGGGAATAATAGCACAAGGGGATTAAGATGGAGGGGGGGAATAATAGCACAAGGGGGTTAAGATGGAGGGGGAATAATAGCACAAGGGGATTACGATGGAGGGGGAATAATAGCACATGGGGATTAAGATGGAGGGGGAGGGGGTTCATCAACACTGATCCCCTTGTGCCAATATCCCCCCCCCCCTCCATTTTAATTCCCTTGTGCTATTATTATCAGATATGGCAAACAGGGATCAGAGGGAGGGGGAAAAAATGGCACAAGGGGATTAAGATGGGGGGGGGGGTGTAATCATTACCCCCCCCCCTCCATATTAAGCCCCTTGTGCCATTATCCCTGCCCCCCTCCATCTTAATGCCTTGTGCTATTATTTCCCCCCCCCCCCCCTCCAATCCCCCCGGGTGCTAATATGTGTATATTAGGACATCAAGAAACACCAGGCTCTGATTGTTGACCTCAAATGTAAAGGCCAATCCGATGTGATTCTTATTCAGACTCTGTACGAATAGATCAAAGTTGTTTTTAGATCCCGCCCACAATATGAATATGTTGTCTATATAGCATGACCAAAATATTGCGCTATTGGCCAGGACCTCCTGTTCTCCCTCAAAGGTAGCCTCCCACCAACCCAGGGTAAGGTTTGCTTACGATGGGGCACAGGGACTCCTCATCACAGTACCCCTGAGCTGGTGGAAGTACCGCCCTCTAAATATAAAATAATTGTGGGTAAGGATGTAATTCAGGAAGACCAGGACTAGATGGTTGTGGGCTTGGTGGTGTAAGCCGCGGGAGGAGAAGTAATAGGAGACAGCTTGTAACCCAATAGAGTGAGGTATGGATGAATACAAAGCCTCAACATCAATTGAGGCTAATAGAACATTGTCATCAATATTGAGACTAGAGATGAGGGAATTTTTGAAAAATTTGGTTTGGCCTATTCGACGAATTTCCCCAAAAAATTAGGTTTCCTCCAAATTAGGTTTCCTTACCAATATTATGTATTAAAAAAGGCTATTTCCTGCCTACAGAGAGCCTTAATAGGGGTGTAGAACACTTTGCCTTGTTGTAACACCCATATGGTGTGTGCTGGGTTAGTGAAATAATACTGTTATTCAGTATGACATGCAGATTATAGGCGTCGCTATTAGAATCACTGTCGCAGAGTGGCACAATGACAGAGCCTGGAGGTGGCATCAGTATGAGGAGACCATATAGTGGTTGAATGACACAGTGTGGAGGTGGCAGCAGCATGAGGAGACTATATAGTGGCTGAAGGACACAGCCTGGAGTTGGCAGCAGCATGAGGAGACCATATAGTGGCTGAATGACACAGCATGGAGTTTGCGGCAGCATGAGGAGACCATATAGTGGCTGAATGACACAGCATGGAGTTGGCAGCAGCATGAGGAGACCATATACTGGCTGAATGACACAGCTTGGAGTTGATGGTAGCATGAGGAGACCATATAGTGGTTGAATGACACAGCCTGGAGTTGGCGGTAGCATGAGGAGACCATATAGTGGTTGAATGACACAGCCTGGAGTTGGCGGCAGCAGGAGGAGACAATATAGTGGCTGAATGACACAGCCTGGAGTTGGCGGCAGCAGGAGGAGACAATATAGTGGCTGAATGACACAGCCTGGAGTTGGCGGCAGCATGAGGAGACCATATACTGGCTGAATGACACGGCCTGGAGGTGGCGGCTTCATGAGAAGACCATATAGTGGCTGAATGACACAGCCTGGAGTTGGCAGCAGCATGAGAAGACCATATAGTGGCTGAATGACACAGCCTGGAGGTGGTGACAGCACCAGGAGACCATATAGTGGCTGAATGACACAGCCTGGTGTTGGCGGCAGCATGAGGAGACAATATAGTGGCTGAATGACACAGCCTGGTGTTGGGGGCAGCATGAGAAGACCATATAGTGGCTGAATGACACAGCCTGGAGGTGGCGGAAGCATGAGAAGACCAAATACTTGCAGAATGAGACAGCCTGGAGGTGGCATCAGCATGAGGAAAACATATGGTGGCAGTATGAGACAGCCTGGAGCTGTCAGTCATCCCGCTGCCGAATGGGGACAATCCCTAGCATTGCATCGTGCCATTTGTGCAAGTAACTCAGAGGGACTCCCTGCCTCCATCGACACTGCATACTGCCACGGTGTGTCTGGGTCCTCTGTCTTGCCTTCCTTATAACCCTCTAGGTCAGTGATTCCCAACCTTGGTGCCGCGGCACACCTGTGGTGCCGTAGGATTTTGCTGTGTCCCGCCCACGCATTTATGACTGAAACCGCGCCCCCCTGCGTCCCCCTCTCCCTTGCAGCACAGTGAGCCGAAAATGGTGCCCTGGGGCGGAATGAGCTGCATCTGCGCCAGACTCCCGTGCCTGCCATGGAACTGCAAGTTGCTTGGGCTGGCTTGCTTAAGGTACCGTACCCTTTCCACCCCTCTGTTACCTCTTCTCAACCCTGTCCAACCCCCCAACCCCACAACCGTCACCCAGGTCCACCCTCTACCCCTCATCACTCATGTCCACCCCCCTCTCACACATGCCCACCCTCCTTTCATCCCCGTCACCCATGTCCACCCTCCTGTCATCCATGTCCGCCTTGTCCACTCCCCTGTCCATCCCTGTCACTCATGTTTACCCCCCCCCCCCCGTCTACCCTGTCACCCATGTCCACCCTCCTGTTCACCCATCTGTCCCTTTTATCACCCCAGTCCACCCCTCTCTATCACTTCTGTACTTCTTTTACCCTCTTGTCCACCCCTCTGACCCCCTGTCTCCCATGTCCAGCCTCCTGTCATCCATGTCCACCCCCCCATCCAACCCTCTGTCACCCCTGTCACCCATGTTCACCCTCCATTGTCCACCCCTCTGATCACATCCTTGTCACCCATGTCCACCCCTCTGTCACCCCTGTCCACCCCTCTGTCACCCCCTTTGCCCCCGTCACCCATGTTCACTCTTCTACACCCATCTGTCACCCTTGTACACCTCCCCACACCCCTCTGTACACTCCTCTACACCCCTCTGTCACCCATGTACACTCCTCTATACCCCTCTGTCATCCATGTACACTCCTCTTTACCCCTCTGTCACCCATGTACATCCATCTATCACCCATGTACACTCCTCTACTCCCATCTGTCACCCATGTACACTCCTCTACACCCAGCTGTCACCCATGTACACTCCTCTACACCCCTCTGTACACTCCTCTACACCCCTCTGTACACTCCTCTACACCCCTCTTTCATCCATGTACACTCCTCTACACCCCTCTGTACCACCCTCTGTCACCCATGTACACTCTTCTACACCCCCCTGTCACCCATGTGAGGAGCCTAATAGGTTTGTTTTGCAGGTTTAACAGTGAAGAATTGTGTGTGGAAGAAATCGTGATGATGGGCCAGACCAGAGGCAGAAGTCAAGGCAACGATGCAAATTAGAGAAGATGTCATTTGTGAGTTGCTGCTATGTATACAGCAACTCACAAATGACGTCTTCTCTAATTTGTTACCGTTTTTTCCTTTTTTTTTTTTTTTTCTCGTCAACCTCGGTAGGGGTGCCCCGCGGAAAAAAAAATTTCCGAGGTGTGCCCCGACCCAAAAAAGATTGGGAAACACTGCTCTAGCTCCTCTAGCTGCTCCTGCTCCTCCTCTCCTGTCAGATGACTAGAAAAAAACCTCCCATCTTGCTAAACCTAAACTGTGCTCCACTGTGCCTCCTCCCCCTCCTCCAGTTCAGCCCCCACAGGGCTCATGTTGCATTAAGATGTAGGCGCCACTTCTCCAGTTCCCTGACCAGCCATCGTTTCCAACATGTGTTGTAGAAAATGAAGCAGTGGAATGACGTTGTTCATCCTGTAATCCTGGCAACTGACTACTAATGTGGCTTCCCCAAAGGGCCTGAGCAAACAGCAGGTGTCACATATGAGCTGCCACTGGTTGACATTGAAGTTACACAGGGGAGTGCCCCTATCCGCTTGGAAACTTGGTGATGGCTTTTCTCTGTTCGTATAGTTGGTCCAACATATGGAGGGTGGAATTCCAATTTGTGGAAACGTTGCAGATCAGACTATGTTGGGGAATACCGTTCTGATGCTGCAGCTCAAGGAAGGTGTGCTTTGCGGTGTACGAGTGGCTGAAGTACATGCAAAGTTTCCTTCACATTCTTAGGATGTCTTGCAGATGGGGGGAACACTTCAGGAACCGCTTGGCAACCAGATTGAACACGTGTGCCATGCAGGGCGCATGCCTCAGGCTTCCTTGTCGCAGCACAGACAAGATGTTCTTCCCGTTGTCTTGATGAATGACCTTTAGCAGTTCCTCTCCTGTGTACACCAAGGCAAACCATGTGAAGAACAGCGTGACACCGCCTTGCCCTGCACACATGGTATGCTGGAGGGGCTCTGGGACTTGTCCGTGCAGTGGAGGCTGAGGACATGGTGGAGGATGAGGAGGCGGAATCGCACATTGTCACAGGACCAACGGCAAAAGCAGCGTGACCTGTCCAAGTTGCTGTTGTGGCTGTGCAGGAACCACATTCACCCAGTGGGCCATAAAGGACATCTATTGTCCCTGACCATAGTTACAGCTCCAGACGTCGGCACTGCCGTGCACTGTGGTACACACCGACAGGCTCAAGGATTCGCCCACCTTCTGTTCCACAAAATTGTGCAGGGCTGGTAATGCCTTTTTCACAAAGAAATGATGGCTTGGGACTCTCCACCTCGGCTCGACACAAGCCATCAGTTCTCTGAAAGGTGCAGAGTCCACCACTTGAAAAGGAAGGGACTGCAGCACCAGCAACTTGGACAGGAGCACATTCAGCTTCTGCGCCGTTGGATGAGTGGGTGCATACTGTTGTTTCTTGGACATAGCTTCGCCGGTGGATTGCTGGCAGAATGACTGACTCGAAGTAGGAGGAGCAGGAGCATCTGGAGCGACAGAAGATGGGTATGACACAGCTCCCTTCGGCTGAGGTGGTGGAGCCTTGGCTGGCTGAAACACGGAGTGGCGTGCCACTGGGCGTTTCAGCAGGCTGGACCACAACATCGGAGACATGGTTCTCCCAGGCCGCTTTATGGTGATGCTGCATATGTTGATGCAACATTGGGACCCTGGCCATGCTTCATCTTCTGCCGACATATCTTGTATGTGGCCAGGTTAACATCCTCCAGATACTTGATGAATAACTGCCACACTGCCGAGTAGCTGATTTTCCCAACAGTCTGCACTGATTTACTGCCACTATCGCCGACTCCAGGAACCCCCGTTCCACTACCTCCCGGGAAGGTAGGCTGCAGTGAAGCAGGTGGTCTACCTTAGGCACGTAAGACTTTCGCTTCTGCCACCATGCTGATTGCCAACCATGCTACCACCTTGCTGGCTCAGATGCTGCCTCACGGGCAACCTGCAACCCTCTTCTCCTGATGATGATTAAGCCCCTTCTGCACCCGGCTCCCAAGTGCGATCGGCTTCATCATCATCGAGCTGTGTCTGCAAGTCACTGATGTCGTCCTCAGGTTCCTCAACAGTGTCTGCTTCAGGAGCCTGAACGCTCGCAACACCTCCTCCCAAGCCACTCTTCTCATCACTACTTGCCCGCCTAGCAGAGGAAGCGGCGGATGTCTCCTCCATTTCTTGGCTGGGCAATAGCTGCTGTCTGTCCGCTAATAGATCATCCTCACTAAATAGTGGAGCTGAACCCACAGCATAAGATACTTCTGTTGGGGTGGGAACAGTATAGGACAGGGGCAATGGGAGGACAGGGACTGCTCCTGGGCCATGCCAACTGAGGGTTGTGTCTGAGGAACCCACCGCCTGTTGACTGGGGGTGTCAGATGTCACTTGTGATGAAGTGAATGACCTTTTTAACCAATCGATGACGGCAGATGGGTTGCTGGTCAAGAAACGATCGCTAGCTGATACCAGGAGCTCAGGCTTCTCGCTGCGACTCCTGCTGCCACTCGCCCCTAGTCTGCTGCAACCTCTGCCTGATGAATGTAGGCCTCTGCCACTCCTCTGTGCATGTCCTGGCAGCTTCTCTGCCTGACACACTTAGTGCGTATATGAGGGAGTACAATACGCTCCACTATGCTTAAGACAGTATTTGTCCACCAGCATGTGTGTACTTTTGGCTGGCCTTTCACAGTATCTAGGCCCTTAAGACTTAAACAGGAACAAAATGGTAAACCACTTAGATGTACAAATGTGGTATGTACTTATGAGGGGAGGAAAATGTGCTCCAGTACACTTAAAATAGTATTTGTCTACAACACCTGCAGGTGTGTACTTTTAGCTGGCCTTTCACAGTATCTAGGCCCTTAAGACTTTAACAGGAACAAAATGGTACACCACTTAGATTTACATAAGTGGTATGCACTTATGAGTGGAGGACAATGTGCTCTGGTACAGTATGGGGGAGATTTATCAAAACTTGTGCAGAGTAAAGGTTGCCCAGTTTCCCATAGCAACCAATCAAATTGTTTCTTTCATTTTTCAAAGGCCTTGTTAACCCCTTAAGGACCCAGCCATTTTACACCTCAGGACCCGGCCATTTTTTGCACATCTGACCACTGTCACTTTAAACATTAATAACTCTGGAATGCTTTTAGTTATCATTCTGATTCCGAGATTGTTTTTTCGTGACATATTCTACTTTAACATAGTGGTAAAATTTTGTGGTATCTTGCATCCTTTCTTGGTGAAAAATCCCCAAATTTTATGAGAAATTTTGCATTTTTCTAACTTTGAAGCTCTCTGCTTGTAAGGAAAATGGATATTCCAATTTTTTTATTTTTTATTCACATATACAATATGTCTACTTTATGTTTGCATCATAAAATTTATGAGTTTTCACTTTTGGAAGACACCAGAGGGCTTCAAAGTTCAGCAGCAATTTTCCAATTTTTCACAAAATTTCCAAACTCACAATTTTTCATGGACCAGTTCAGGTTTGAAGTGGGTTTGAAGGGTCTTCATATTAGAAATACCCCACAAATGAACCCATTATAAAAACTGCACCCCCCAAAGTATTCAAAATGACATTCAGTCCGCGTTTTAACCCTTTAGGTGTTTCACAGGAATAACAGCAAAGTGAAGGAGAAAATTCACAATCTCCATTTTTTACACTCGCATGTTCTTGTAGACCCAATTTTTGAATTTTTACAAGGGGTAAAAGGAGAAAATATATACTTATATTTGTAGCCCAATTTCTCTCGAGTAAGCACATACCTCATATGTCTATGTAAAGTGTTCGGCGGGCGCAGTAGAGGGCTCAGAAGCGATGGAGCGACAAGGGGATTTTGGAGAGTACGTTTTTTTTTAAATGGTTTTTGGGGGGCATGTTGCATTTAGGAAGCCCCTATGGTGCCAGAACAGCAAAAATCCCCCACATGGCATACCATTTTGGAAACTAGACCCCTTGAGGTACGTAACAAGGAATAAAGTGAGCCTTAATACCCCACAGGAGTTTCACGACTTTTGCATATGTAAAAAAATAAAAATTTTCACTAAAATGTGTGTTTCCCCCCAAATTTCACATTTTTGCAAGGGTTAATAGCAGAAAATACCCCCCAAACATTGTAACCCCATCTCTTCTGAGTATGAAGGTACCCCATAAGTTGACCTGAGGTGTACTATGGGTGAACTACAATGCTCAGAAGAGAAGGAGTCATATTTGGCTTTTTGAGAGCAAATTTTGCTCGGGGGCATGTCGCATTTAGGAAGCCCCTATGGTGCCAGGACAGCAAAAAAAAAAAAACACATGGCATACCATTTTGGAAACTAGACCCCTTGTGGAACGTAACAAGAAATAAAGTGAGCCTTAATACCCCACAGGGGTTTCACAACTTTTGCATACGTAAAAAAAAAATAAAAAAAAATCACTAAAAGGTGTTTCCCCCCAAATTTCACATTTTTGCAAGGGTTAATAGCAGAAAATACCCCCCAAAATTTGTAACCACATCTCTTCTGAGTATGAAGGTACCCCATAAGTTGACCTGAGGTGTACTATGGGTGAACTACAATGCTCAGAAGAGAAGGAGTCATATTTGGCTTTTTGAGAGCAAATTTTGCTCGGGGGGCATGTCGCATTTAGGAAGCCCATATGGTGCCAGGACAGCAAAATAACCCCCACATGGCCTACCAATTTGGAAACTAGACCCCTTGAGGAACGTAAGAAGGCGTAAAGTGAGCATTTACCCCCCACTGGTGTGTCATATCTTTGGAACAGTGGGCTGTACAACATTTTTAATTTGCACAGCCCACTCTTCCAAAGATCTGTCAGACACCTGTGGGGTGTAAATTCTCACTGCACCCCTCATTACATTCCGTGAGGGGTGTAGTTTCCGAAATGGGGTCACATGTGTTTTTTTTTTGCGTTTGTCAAAACCGCTGTAACAATCAGCCACCCCTGTGCAAATCACCTCAAATGTACATGGTGCACTCTCCCTTCTGGGCCTTGTTGTGCACCCCCAGAGCAGTTTGCACCCACATATGGGGTATCTCCGTACTCGGGAGAAATTGCGTTACAAATTTTGGGGGGCTTTTTTCCCCTTTACCTCTTGTCAAAATGAAAAGTATAGGGCAACACCAGCATGTTAGTGTAAAAAGTTTATTTTTTTTACACTAACTTTCTGGTGTAGACCCCAACTTCCCCTTTTCATAAGGGGTGAAAGGAGAAAAAGACCCCCAAGATTTGTTAGTCAATTTCTCCCGAGTACGGCGATACCCCATATGTGGCCCTAAACTGTTGCCTTGAAATACGACAGGGCTCCAAAGTGAGAGCGCCATGCGCATTTGAGGCCTAAATTAGGGATTTGCATAGGGGTGGACATAGGGGTATTCTACGCCAGTGATTCCCAAACAGGGTGCCTCCAGCTGTTGCAAAACTCCCAGCATGCCTGGACAGTCAACGGCTGTCCAGCAATACTGGGAGTTGTTGTTTTGCAACAGCTGGAGGCTCCATTTTGGAAAGAGTGGCGTACCAGGCGTTTTTCATTTTTATTGGGGAGGGAGGGGGCTGTGTAGGAGTATGTGTATATGTAGTGTTTTTTACTTTTTATTTTATTTTGTGGTAGTGTAGTGTTATTAGGGTACAGTCACACGGGCAGGGGATTACAGCGAGTTTGAGCTGCCGCGCAAAATTTGCTGCATTGCAAACTTGCAGCCCGATACTCACTGTAAGCCCCCTGCCCATGTGAATGTACCCTGTACATTCACAGGGGGGGGGGGACCTCCAGCTGTTGCAAAACTACTACTCCCAGCATGCCTGAGAATGTTTGGGAGTTGTGGTTTTGCAACAGCTGGAGGCACACGGGTTGGGAAACACTGAGTTAGGAAACAATGTTTCCCAACCAGTGTGCCTCCAGCTGTTGCAAAACCACAACTCCCAAACATTCTCAGGCATGCTGGGAGTAGTAGTTCGGCAACATCTTTAGAGCCAGATGTTGCCGAACTACAACTCCCAGCATGCTTGGAGTTGTAGTTTTGCAACATCTGGAGGACTACAGTTTGCAGACCACTAATACAGTGGTTACCAATCTGTGCCCTTCCAGATGTTGCAAAACTACAACCCCCAGTATGCCAAAACTGTCCAGGCATGCTGGAAGTTTTAGTTCTGCAACATCTGAAGGGCCAGATGTTACAGCACTACAACTCCCAGCATGCCTGGACAGTAAGGGCATGCTGAGGATGTGTAGTTTTGCAACATCTGGAAGGGCACAGTGGTCCAAAAACTGTGGACCTCCAGATGTTGCAAAACTGCAACTCCCAGCATGCCCAGACGCCAAGGGCTGTCTGGGCATGCTGGGAGTTGTAGTTTACAGGGTCGTATTACAGCAATGCATGTCGCTTTACGGAGACGTGCATTGCTGTAAAGGGCCCGACCGCGGCTGAAGATCTACTCACCTGTCGCCGCCGTATTCATCGCATCCTCCGGTCTTCTTCCCGTCCTCTCTGGACTTTCAGGGGCCGGGCAGGACGGGAGGAAGTAACCGCCCCCCCTCCTGCGATTGGTCGGTTAACTAACCGACAGATCGCAGGGTATAGGAGGAGGTGGCCGGCTTGCCACCTCGCTCCTAGGCTCCAGCATGGTCCTGGCTGTCTGTGACAGCCGGGATCATGCGAAATTACCGGGCGGTCGGGTCCCAGAGACCCGATCAGCCCGGTATCGCCGCAGATCGCAAGGGCAATTTCCCTTGCGATTTGCGGCGATCGCCGACATGGGGGCCTACATGGCCCCCCTCGGCGTTTGCCCTGGATGCCTGCTGAAGCATTTCAGCAGGGATCCGGTTCCGATCTCTGCCCAGCGAGCGGCAGAGACCGGAAAATGCCAGGACGTACGGGGACGTCCTGGGTCCTTAAGGCCCAGGGTGCGGGGACGTCCCCGTACGTCCTGGGTCCTTAAGAGGTTAAAAATGAAAGAAGAAATCTGATTGGTTGCTATGGGCAACTGCACCACTCTTCCTCTACACTGGTTTTGATGAATCTCCCCCTATTTGTCTACAACACCAGCATGTGTGTACTTTTGCCTGGCCTTTCACAGTATCTAGGCCCTTAAGACTTGATAGATGTATGCACAGATGTACACATTTAATAGAGGACAATATGCTTTTAGTGCTTTGCTCACCCTAACTGCCTTGCTACTATTAGTTTTTCAGTTGTTGTACATACCAGTGCTGCAGCACACAGTCGCTGTGTACTACACCCAAAATTGCACTCTCTCAATCTCACTCCCTTCCCTATCAGTGCTTCTAGGTTGGATTTGGGCTTAAGGTGAATCGCTGCTTTAAAAAAAGCTTTTCTGTGCAACACACACTGCTGTCTGTCCCTCTCTCTCTGTAATAGAATGTTGATGTCACTGGCCGCAAGATGGCTGCCGATTATATAGAGCTGTCACATCACAGGGGTGGCTGGCTGCTGATAGGCTGCATACTGCATGTGATTCAGGGTCATCCCGCCTACCCTTGTTCCCGCCTTCCCAGGATTCCTTGCATCATGTCCTCACATGTGGATATGCCATTTTAGATGCCTGGAGCCTGGACCACACTAAATGAAGTTTAATGAAGCGATTCGAATCACGGTGATATTCACATTCATTCCGAATCTAATTTTTTCCCTGAAATTTGTAACAAATTCAGATTCTTCAGATTCGGTTCGCTCATCCCTAGGTTAGACCTTCCAGTTTTTGAAAAAGATCTAGCGTGTCACGGGTAAAGGAAGGGAGAAACTCTCTAAGCACCTTATCCAGGTCAATGCCAAAATTTTGCTCAAGACACCTGATGCCCGCCACAATGGGTTGCCCCTTTAGGGGGTTTAACCCCTTATGTATTTTAGGTAGGGCACAGAAGGTGGGCACAACGGAGGTCTTGGGCAAATAAAAAATCTAATTCCTCCTGACAGTAGCTTGTTATAATACTGTAATGTCGGGTTACCAGATAAAATCTCCTAGGTATGTGGGTCATTCAAGAGACGATAACACATCTCAACATATTTGTCACGGTCTAGAAGAACAACATTCCCCACCTTTGTCGGAGGGTTTTATTATAAGATCTTTATCCCTCTCAAGACCTTTCATAGCCAGTCTCTCATTGCGTGTCAGATAATTATTCGACAACATGGGGAGACTGGAAATGGATCTAAGGTCCCTCATTACAAGATCAACAAATTGATTCAGGAGACGTCCCCCAGTGGGGGGCATCAGACGGCTCTTCATCAGACGGCTCTGCCAACAGTGTAGAGTCCCTGGTCTGGGACCATATCGTTGTCCTCTAGCAGTGACACCAGATCCTGAGTGACGGCTAGTTCTTCTATAGTTAGAGCTTGTTCTCTAGCTGCTCTCCTATCCCATGTCCTGAAGTGTTTATGCCAGCTTAACCCCTTAAGGACGCAGGGCGTACCCATACGCCCCCGTTTCCAAGTCCTTAAGGACTCAGGGCGTACAGGTACGCACTGTGTTCTTCCGGCCCCTGACACTCGCCTTGCGGGGACCGGACTGGGATGACTGCTGATATAATTCAGCAGGCACCCCGGCATATCGCCCAGGGGGGGTCCTGAGGTCCCCCCATATCGGCGATCGCCACAAATCGTCGATCAATTCAGATTGGCGATTTGTGACGATTCCGGGCTGAACGGGTCTCTGATGACCTGATAGCCCAGAAAATAGGGATGATCGGAGATGTCAGAGACATCCCCAATCATCCTGAAGGATAGGAGCGAGGTGGCAGGTGTATTAAAATGACAGAACTTTTAATACAAACTTCATAAATTCTGTGTATTTTTACACATATTTTTTTCCATATCTTTTCTTATAATATTAATCAAAACATGTACAAAGAAATAGTAGAGAATTTTGTAAAAGTTACAAGTGCTCTTCTACTAACAGAAACTCAGTGAATTTTTTGTGAATCATGAGTGAACTATGGAAAACATGAAGGAATGACCAGCTCAACATACAAGATATTTCAAGTATTCAGAACGTTACAAACACTGTTATGGAAAGGGTTGCAGAATCACATTATTTTTTTTTTTTTTTATTCGTTCATAGCACCAATATATTCACAGCCGAGCACTAAGATGTGGTGGGATTTTTCTTGAGTGTAAGAGAAAATCAGAGTAACTAAAGGATGCCCACGCAAATACTGGGAGAACTCACAATCTCCAAACAAATGTTGTCATTGGTTAAAGGGGGTTTTACAGGGAAATGTCAAAGTTTAGTATGCGCCTTCTGCTGCATTAAAGCAAAGCCTGTCTACTTACCTCCCACGCTACCTAGAAGGGTGGACAGGAAGATCTGACAGCTGCAATGCTGAGGGGAGACAGCTACATGGTCTTTTATTGTTTTATTGCAAGGGGAGGCACATAGTAAACTTTTCACAACAGAGAAACCCCTTAAAATTTTAAACCAGGACCACCAGTGGTACAACGTTTAAGTGCAGCATTTTCTTTTAAGAAATCTTTTTTTGTGATAATGGACAATAACCACTAGATGGTGGTAAAGTAAAAGAGCAATGCATCAGACTATCTTTACAGTATGTTAATAAAAAGGAATGTGTCATCAGAAAATGACCTATTGTTTAAATCACCTTTGAATGTTGAACATATTTTTTAGGAATTTTTCGTGATATTTCTTTTTAATTTTATATGTCACTATCTATATGAAACCCCTTTTTCTGTATGCATTCTGGGCCTTATTAACCAGTATACAGTATCTCACATAAGTGAGTCCACCCCTTACATTTTTGTAAATATTTTATTATATCTTTTCATGTGACAACACTGAAGAAATTACACTCTGCTACAAAGTAAAGTAGTGAGTGCACAACCTGTATAACAGTGTTTAATGTTATGTCCCCTCAAAATACCACAAAGGCAATAACACTAAATTTAAAACACCTCTCCCCATTTACTAACCATTCACATGACACTGGGAGGGAAAATGGCTAATTAGGCCTAATTTGGACATTTCCACTTAACCTGTTGGGGACGGAGGTCGTACCTGTACGCCCTTCGCCCACTCCCTTTCTGCGTTGCCCCACGTCATAGCGGGTTGGGCCCAGCCTCTAACAACGGCTGGGACCTGTAACTAATAGCGTGCGGCACTGATCGCTGTGCCGCACGCTATTAATCCTTTAGATGCGCCGCATCTAAAGTGAAAGTAAATGAATGGCAGTTAGCTCAGGGGGCTGATCGGGACCACTGCGGCGAAATCACGGCATCCCGAACAGCTGTAAGACAGCAGGAGGGTACCCTTACCTGCCTCCTGGTGTCCAATTGCCGAATGACTGCTCAGTGCCTGAGACCCAGGCATGAGCAGTCAAGTGGAAGAATCATTGATCAATGGTTTTCTATGAGAAACCATTGATCAGTGTGCGCAGTGTTATAGCCACCTATTGGAGCTATAACATTGCAAAAAAAAAGTAAATAAAGATCATTTAACCCCTTCCATAATAAACGTTTGAATCACCCCCCTTTTCCCATTAAAAAAACAAACAATGTAAATAAAAATAAACATATGTGATATTGCTGTGTGTGGAAATGTCCGAATTATAAAATTATATAGTTAATTGAACCGCATGGTCAATGGCGTACACGCAAAAAAATTCCAAAGTCCAAAATAGCGTTTTTTTTGGTCACTTTTTATATAATGAAAAAAGGAATAAAAAGCGATCAAAAAGTCCAATCAATACAAAAATGGTACCGCTAAAAACTTCAGATCACGGTGCAAAAAATTAGCCCTCATACCGCCCCATACACAGAAAAATAAAAAGTTATAGGGGTCAGAAGATGACAATTTTAAACGTATAAATTTTTCTGCATGTAGTTATGATTTTTTTTCCAGAAGTACGACAAAATCAAACCTATATAAGTAGGGTATCATTTTAATTGTATGGACCTACAGAATAAAGAGAAGGTGTCATTTTTACCAAAAAATGTACTGCGTAGAAACGGAAGCCCCCAAAAGTTACAAAATTGTGTTTTTTCTTTAATTTTGTCGCACAATGATTTTTTTCCCCGTTTCGCCATAGATTTTTGGGTAAAATGACTGGTGTCATTACAAAGTAGAATTGGTGGCGCAAAAAATAAGCCACCATATGGTTTTTAGGTGCAAAATTGAAAGGGTTATGATTTTTAAAAGGAAAAGGTAAGGAGGAAAAACGAAAGTGCAAAAACGGAAAAACTATCTGTCCCCAAGGGGTTTGGGGTATGCACTTTTGTTGCCAAGGTTTATACACAACATTAAACACTGTTATACAGGCTGTGCACTGACTACTTTACAATGTAGCAGAGGGTCATTTCTTCAGTGTTGTCACATGAAAAGATAGAATAAAATATTTACAAAAATGTTAGAGTGTACTTTTTTTTTTTTTTTTAAATCTTTTGCATGTACTGTTTTACTTTATTTTGTAACATAAATCCTCCAAAAAAAGACCTTCTGGGACCTTAATATATGTTTACAATTATTTTTTGATCTAGAACTGTCATAACACTGGCGGGACTGTGTTGGGCAGTTTGGCCATGTGACCTGTCACCCAGGGATCACATTAGGTCCCCTGCTTCTGCTGCATGCACTGTACTTCTATTAGTGCTGTGTACACAGTAGAGATGAGTGAACTTTTGAAAAATTCGATTCGCCCGATTCACCAAATTTTCTGAAAAAATTTGGTTCGATCCAAATCTATATTAAAAACGGCTATTTCTGGCCTACAGAGAGCCTCTATATGGGTGTAGAACACTTGCTGTGTTCTAACATGCATATGGAGTGTGCTGGGGTAGTGAAATAATACTGTTATTCAGTATGACATGCAGATTACCGGTATCGCTTTTAGAATCACTGCCGCAGGGAGGCACAATGACAGAGCATGGAGGTGGCATCAGTATGAGGAGACCATATAGTGGCTGAATGACACAGCGTGGAGGTGTTGGCAGCATGTGAACACCATATAGTGTAAGAATGACATCCTGGAGCTTGCAGCAGCATGAGTAGACACTAGGGCTTCACAATCCCTAAGATTAAAAGATTAATTTTGAAATTTAAATTGAAGATTTTTTTTTTTTTTTTAATAACTGTTTATTTTCCTTTTTCCAAGGTATTTTACAGGAATAGAAAATATGTGAACAAATACAAGAACAGAGAAAGCTATGGTTAACAAAGGTCTCCAGTAAATGTAGCTTCACAACAACTTCGTAGAGTAGGTAGTAGAAGTTAGGCTAGAAGGATAAGTAGATTACTCTCTTAATAAAATTGTATGGAATTTTCTGCTAACAATTAAAGAATAATAACTATGAATAAATAGCCTTATCTTATCACAAAATTGTCTCCTTGAGGTCGCAATGAAGGTAAATAAGTACATCACCAAAGTTAGGAGATCAGAGAAGATTAAAACCTAAAACATGAGAGGTCATAAGAGGATAGACATGAGAGAAGACAGAAGAAGGACATAAGAGAAAAAGGAATATAGAATTAGGACAGGTTCAAAGAGACAAGTAGTTCGTGTCCCTCACCCACACAGCCCCTCCGGTATGGGGCCCAATGTTGGAGCTGATCAGCCTCAAGTGTATCCCACGGAGACCAAGTCTTATAGAAAGCAGGCAGTCTATTTTCTAAGGTGGCAGAAAGGTATTCCAATCCCCTAATTACGCGTAACCTTTCCCGAAGTAGGTGTAGAGATGGGGTCTCTGCATTTTTCCAGTATCGTGCGATTAAGCATTTAGAAGCTGTCAGGGTTAATAGCAGCATTCTGAGTTTGTTTTTAGGGAAGTTATCAGGGGGAAGGTTAAGCACGTATGTTTCGGGAGATAGAGGCATCTCCACCCCTGTCAGTAATTTTAGAAGTGATTTAACTTCCAGCCAAAAATGTCGAAGTCTACTACATTCCCAGAATACATGAGTGAGTGTACCTGTGTCATTGCCACATCTCCAACACAAGGGGGATACACTGGGAAAAAACTTATTTAATTTAACTGGTGTTTGGTACCAATGCATTAACAGTTTATTTTGACATTCTCTGTGGGCAATACAGGACGAAGACTTTGAAGCGTTCCCGCATATAGAACGCCACTGATTTAAGTCAAGTGATCTGCCTAAATAAGTCTCACATTTTATCATATATGGATGAAACGTAGAATTCACGTCTTTAGGTGTCATCAGTAGGTTATATATATCAGAGATCAGACCTCTAGTAGAGGTAGTATTTTTACAGATGTGTTAAAATGTGGTTGGAGGGGGAAAGGCTTCGTCCCCAGAATGTAGCGACAAACTATTTAACACATTTTGGTAAAAGGTGTAGGACGATTCGGGTAAATCGTGTTTATTTTGTAGGTCAGGGAATTGCAAAGGAATTCTCCTAAATGGGTCTACTATGTCAGCTAAATGGAAAATTTTTGCAGTGATCCATAGAGTGATAGTCGATATGTCATTACTATGCGGAATTCTAGGATTAAATAGTAAAGGAGTAAGTAGAGAGGTATGTGATTTCAAAGGTAATTGGGCAGCGACCCTATTCCAAATAGAAAGAGTAAGCTTTATGGGGCCCAATGGATTATTGGGAAGTACAGGTGGTGAATTATTCCAAAGTAAGGAGGAGGGGTGTACTGGTGTAAGCCACATTTTCTCAATTTCTACCCATTTATTGAAGGCTAGGAAGGATGTCCAAGAGGGGAGTATGCGGAGGTTTGCTGCCAGGTAGTAATTGTATAAGTCTGGGAAAGCCAGACCTCCAAACTTTTTAAGGGAAGTTAAGATCGGTACTGAGATTCTATGGCCCCTGCCTCCCCATACGAATTTCAACACATAAGTTTGAATTTTTTTCAATGACCCTTTAGGGATGGGGATAGGAAGGTTTTCGAAAAGATAGATTAGCTTTGGTAAGAGTCATTTTTAGCGCATTGATCCGACCCATAAAAGAAAGCTGGAGTGAGGCCCATTTATCAAGTAAAGACTTAATGTCTTGCGTGATACAGGGAATATTATGTTTAAACAATAGGCCATATGTAGGAGTAATCTTAACCCCCAAATATTTCAAGGACACATCCTGCCATCTATATGGGTAATTAGTTTTCAGGTGTTGTAGAAGAGAATCCGGGATGTTGATAGGCAAAGCCTCTGTCTTATTAGCATTTATTTTATAGCCGGAGAGTTTACTATATGAATCCAAAGTAGAGTGTAAATTTGGCAGGGAGGTATGCGGATTGGTTATGGTTAAAAGAACATCGTCAGCGAATAATGAGACTTTAAATTCCCTGTCTCCTATTTTTATGCCTTGAATGTCGGGATTGGAGCAAATAGACCTAGCCAGTGGTTCAATACTAAGTATAAATAGGAGGGGAGACAGAGGGCATCCCTGTCTAGTACCGTTAGATACCATTTAATGTAGGGGATGTGGCATGAGTTAATCTTATCTGAGCTGACGGTGATGTATCTAGGGCGGAAACAGCCGCAAAGAAAGGACCGATTATACCACTTGCCTTCAAGACAGATAAAAGGAATGTCCAGTCGATTCTGTCGAAGGCCTTCTCAGCGTTTAGGCCTAATAACAGGCCAGAAAATTTTGTTTTATTAAGTACATCTATCAGGTCAATATTTCTTCGCGTGCTGTCCCCGGCCTGTCTGAACCTAACAAATCCCACCTGATCTTTGTGTACAAGACCAGGGAGGACATCACTTAGCCTATTTGCCAAGATCTTGGTGAAGATCTTCAGGTCTGCATTTAATAAAGAGAGAGGCCTGTAACTGGCACAATCTGTAGGGTCTTTTTCAGGTTTGGGTAGTACAATAATATAAGAATTTAGCATCGAGGGTGGAATGGGAGAGCCGGAAAGGAATGAGTTGAACAAAGTGAGGAGGTGGGGATTAAGTAAGCCAGCGAATGTCTTAAAGTATATATATGACAGACCGTCAGGGCCTGGGGACTTCATATTGGGGAGGTGTTTTAAGGTGTCTTGGAGTTCCTGCAGTGTTATTTGGGCATTTAGTATATCTAGCTCATTTCTATTAACTTTGGGCATGTTGCAAGTGGAAAGGGATGTATTTATTTGGTTTAACTTTTCTGTGTCGATCAGGGAAGGCGAGGAGGGTAAATTATATAACTTAGTATAAAAATCATGGAACGATTCCGCTATTTTGGTAGGGTCGTATGTTAAGGATCCATTTCTCATTTTAATCGCAAAAGGGTTTGTTTTAGACGTTTGCGAATTAAGTTGAGAGGCCAGTAAAGAAAGAGGTTTGTTTGCGTCCATATAGTACCTATGTCTTGAATAAGAAGAAAAATTTTCTGCATGACCTATAGCAAGATCTTTAAATTGGGTGCGAATAGAAGTAATACGTTTTAAAGTATGTATATTAGGATGCGAGGCCATTTGAGATTCTAAATTTTTAAATCTAAGCTTAAAGGGGTACTCCGGTGAAAACCTTTTTTCTTTTAAATCAACTGGCGGCAGAAAGTTAAACATATTTGTAAATTACTTCTATTAAAAAATCTTAATGCTTCCTGTACTTATTAGCTGCTTAATACTACAGAGGAAATTCTTTTCTTTTTGGAATGCTCTCTGATGACATCACAACCACAGTTTTCTCTGCTGACGTTATTATAATAATAATATTTATTGTTGTCCTTAGTGGGATTTGAACCCAAGTCCCCAGCACTGCAAGGCAGCAGTGCTAACCACTGAGCCACCATGCTGCCCTTAGCATACATCTGCTATGCATGGTTGCTAAAATGGATAGAGATGTCAGCAGAGAGCACTGTGTTCGTGATGTCATCAGTGTTCCAAAAAGAAAGGAATTTACCCTGTAGCATTCAGCAGCTAATAAGTACTGGAAGGATTAAGATTTTTTAATAGGAGTAATTTACAAATATGTTTAACTTTCTGCCACCAGTGGATTTAAAAGAAAAAAAGGTTTTCACCGGAGTACCCCTTCAAGGTCATTGGAGCGTTGAAGATTGTTCCTTTTTATTTGAGACGCTAGTTTTATACAGTGACCCCTGAAAACTGCTTTATGAGCTTCCCAAAGGGTGGAGAATGATGGTACTGAGCCTAGATTATGATCAAAAAATTCTTTAAGGCATGCTCCCAGGTTCTCCTTATAAACTTCTCTTTTCAGGAGTGATTCGTTCAATCTCCAGTGGCATTGCCTCCATGGAGTACAGGAATCCAAAAGGTCTAAAGTTACGGATGCATGGTCTGACCACGTAATAGGGTGTATCGTGGATGTTTTAGTCCACCTAAGACCAGGGAGATTGCCAAAGAACATATCTATTCTAGAATGGGTCGTGTGTGGATTGGAATAGAATGTATATTCTTTGCTATTTTGGTTTGTGATTCTCCACAAATCAAACAGGTGGTGCTTTCTAATCGTCTGAATTGGGATGATAGGCATTGAGCAGAGGGGGAGGGGTTAGGGTGCATAAGCGAAGCTCTGTCTGTCGATGTGGAGAATGGCAAATTGAAGTCTCCCCCTATCAACAAAGTGGTAGGAAGAAGTGTAGCAAATTTAGTGAACACCCTCTTGAAAAAAGGAATTTGAGAGTGGTTAGGGGCATATATATTACATAGAGTTATAGGGACATTGGCTAGATTACCAGTTAGTATGATATATCTACCACCCGGATCGATGTATGTAGATGATACTTGGAAGGGGCATGAGCGTGAAATAAGAATCGCCACACCTCCTCTCCTCCTCTCTTGATTTGCTTCATATACCTCAGGGAAGAGTCTATGTGCAAATTTAAAGGACCCAGAGCTGTCATGGTGAGTCTCTTGGATGAACGCGATGTCAATTTTCCGTGTGCGCAGCTCTTTGAGCAACAGTCTGCGCTTGACATCTGTGTTCAGCCCTTTGACATTAAATGTAATCAGACGCGCCATGACAGATCATGAAGTGTATATGTGCGCAATAAAGAAAGGTCCTACCAGTTTCCAGGATGTAACAGGGGAATTCACACTGCTGCTCATCCCTCCAGTTGATGTTTTTATGAAGGTGGGGACGAAGTAAGTAATTGTTCCAAATTTGGGACAAAGACTCAAAGCTCTCCGGGTATTGGGAACCATGTGGGTGAAAGAAAACAAGAAGGTTAGTAAAGAGAGAGAACATTAAGGAAAGAGTAAACAAATTAAACAAATCACAAAGTTAGATCCAGTTAGGGGTGATACCCCTTGTAGGAGGTAACAAGAGTCCAGAAAAAAATGTCCGCTCCTCAATCAAGGGAGGAAAAAGGACTCTTCAGTACAGGGAAGAGAGGCTACAAGCCAACAGAAAATACCCGTACAGTCTCCCTCCCCACTGGAACTTAAATATGTAGAAGAAAAAGTAAAGGGGGAACGGTATACCCCGAAACTAATCTCAAGATATATAAACATTGCTTGACACTTCTATAATATACTAGCGGTCTAAAATTAACTTTTAAGTAAACCTCAGTAAGTTAGGCCCTGCTATGCCCCAATAAGTAATGCAATTAAAAGAGAACAAAGTAGATATTATAAAGCAATCTTTCATTTAGGCGTGTTGCGTGGGTTAGGTCTGGAGTGCGGGGTTGTTGGTTCCCTCTTCTAGGCGAGGCCCTTGTCCAGATCGGTGGAGGAGAGGGATGTGGGGGCAGCAACTCCCAGTTGGGCATTTTCAGTACAGGTATTCCTAATGTGTCACAGAATGATTGTAGGTCCTGTGAGGATCTGAGTGTTGCTGATTTCCTGCTGTGTCTAGCAGAGAGGCTAAACGGGAAGCCCCAACGATAGTTAATATCATGGTCCCTTAAAGTGTGTAATAGAGGCTTTAGTTGTCGTCTTTTCTGTAGTTAGCCAAGACAGATCAGGCATCAGCTGGATAATGGCACTGTCAAAGTCTATGGATCTCATGTTTCTAGCCTTGTACATAATCTCCTCCTTTATTTCATAGTCCGTAATGCAACAGATTACATCCCTGGGGTATGCATTTGCGCCCTTTGGTTTAAGCGCTGTATGGCACGATCCATTTTTATTTTGTTTGTCGGTGGGGCTTTCAGGACCATATTAAATATAGCCTCTAGCGCGGTTTTCAGGTCTTCTTCTTGGGTCGCCACAGGTAAGCCTCTAACTCTGACGTTGTGTCTTTTTCCTCTATTATCCAAGTACTCTAAGTGCCTTTGGTAATCACATAGAGTGTTGTGTTGAGCTGCTACTGTTGTTTGAAGTGATGAAATATACTGACGTGTATGGTCATGGTCAGATTCAAGCGTGTCAACCCTCTGGTTCACGTCTCGAATGTCATGGCGAACTGTGGCAATTTCTGATTTCAGTGTAGTTGTCATCTCATTTTTCATCTCCGATAGCAAGCATTTAAAGTTTTCTATAGTGGGAAGTCGTCTTAGATACTCTTTCAGTGACTTTTCTTCCATTTGCTCCAACCCCCTCGTATCTTGTGCCTCAGCGGGCCCTGCTTGTCGCTTACGTAGCGGTGAGGCAGACGTATCCGTGAGGGCCAGATCCCAGTCTGAGGCAATAAAGTCCTCTTTACTTGTTGAGTATTCACCTTTGCATTTCTTTTATCTTTAGGATGGTCTGCACTTGAAGATTGGGGGAGTTCAAAAAAAGACAGTTCCTCCATATCTGTGTTGGTATCAGTTGTCTTCGGAGTGGGAGCCATATCTAGGCTTTGAGCTGACTGTTTATTATGTGGGATTTCAGGATAGGATGCCGTTAGTTTAAAATTCTTAGTAGGTGATGAAGGCGCGCTACGAGGAGTGCACTGCAGTTTAGTTATAGTAGATGTATTTCTCCGAATTGAGGAGGAAGTGGACACTGATCTAGATCTTGAAGCTCTTGTGTTATAATTCGACTTCTTTTTTCTTCTGTCCTGTCCCCCCATGTAACAACAGGTAGAACAAGAGGTATTTTTTAGTAATGATCCAAGTGCGGGGCAAAACCTCTATATGTGGTGCAATGTCACTATAAGGTGGCAGGTGGCAGGCTTAAGCCGCTGTTTAATAGCTTAGGCAGGAAGGAACCTCCAGAGTAGGATATATGATGCAATGTCTCTATGAAGCAACAGGTAGCTGGCTGGAGCTTCCGTATAATAGTTTAGGTAAGAAGGAATCCACAAAGCAAAATATATGGTGCAATATCTTTCTAAAGCAGCAGGTGGCACGCCTGAGCCACTGTATAGTCATTTCTTCAGTGTTGTCACATGAAAAGATAGAATAAAATATTTACAAAAATGTTAGAGTGTACTTTTTTTTTTTTTTTTAAATCTTTTGCATGTACTGTTTTACTTTATTTTGTAACATAAATCCTCCAAAAAAAGACCTTCTGGGACCTTAATATATGTTTACAATTATTTTTTGATCTAGAACTGTCATAACACTGGCGGGACTGTGTTGGGCAGTTTGGCCATGTGACCTGTCACCCAGGGATCACATTAGGTCCCCTGCTTCTGCTGCATGCACTGTACTTCTATTAGTGCTGTGTACACAGTAGAGATGAGTGAACTTTTGAAAAATTCGATTCGCCCGATTCACCAAATTTTCTGAAAAAATTTGGTTCGATCCAAATCTATATTAAAAACGGCTATTTCTGGCCTACAGAGAGCCTCTATATGGGTGTAGAACACTTGCTGTGTTCTAACATGCATATGGAGTGTGCTGGGGTAGTGAAATAATACTGTTATTCAGTATGACATGCAGATTACCGGTATCGCTTTTAGAATCACTGCCGCAGGGAGGCACAATGACAGAGCATGGAGGTGGCATCAGTATGAGGAGACCATATAGTGGCTGAATGACACAGCGTGGAGGTGTTGGCAGCATGTGAACACCATATAGTGTAAGAATGACATCCTGGAGCTTGCAGCAGCATGAGTAGACACTAGGGCTTCACAATCCCTAAGATTAAAAGATTAATTTTGAAATTTAAATTGAAGATTTTTTTTTTTTTTTTAATAACTGTTTATTTTCCTTTTTCCAAGGTATTTTACAGGAATAGAAAATATGTGAACAAATACAAGAACAGAGAAAGCTATGGTTAACAAAGGTCTCCAGTAAATGTAGCTTCACAACAACTTCGTAGAGTAGGTAGTAGAAGTTAGGCTAGAAGGATAAGTAGATTACTCTCTTAATAAAATTGTATGGAATTTTCTGCTAACAATTAAAGAATAATAACTATGAATAAATAGCCTTATCTTATCACAAAATTGTCTCCTTGAGGTCGCAATGAAGGTAAATAAGTACATCACCAAAGTTAGGAGATCAGAGAAGATTAAAACCTAAAACATGAGAGGTCATAAGAGGATAGACATGAGAGAAGACAGAAGAAGGACATAAGAGAAAAAGGAATATAGAATTAGGACAGGTTCAAAGAGACAAGTAGTTCGTGTCCCTCACCCACACAGCCCCTCCGGTATGGGGCCCAATGTTGGAGCTGATCAGCCTCAAGTGTATCCCACGGAGACCAAGTCTTATAGAAAGCAGGCAGTCTATTTTCTAAGGTGGCAGAAAGGTATTCCAATCCCCTAATTACGCGTAACCTTTCCCGAAGTAGGTGTAGAGATGGGGTCTCTGCATTTTTCCAGTATCGTGCGATTAAGCATTTAGAAGCTGTCAGGGTTAATAGCAGCATTCTGAGTTTGTTTTTAGGGAAGTTATCAGGGGGAAGGTTAAGCACGTATGTTTCGGGAGATAGAGGCATCTCCACCCCTGTCAGTAATTTTAGAAGTGATTTAACTTCCAGCCAAAAATGTCGAAGTCTACTACATTCCCAGAATACATGAGTGAGTGTACCTGTGTCATTGCCACATCTCCAACACAAGGGGGATACACTGGGAAAAAACTTATTTAATTTAACTGGTGTTTGGTACCAATGCATTAACAGTTTATTTTGACATTCTCTGTGGGCAATACAGGACGAAGACTTTGAAGCGTTCCCGCATATAGAACGCCACTGATTTAAGTCAAGTGATCTGCCTAAATAAGTCTCACATTTTATCATATATGGATGAAACGTAGAATTCACGTCTTTAGGTGTCATCAGTAGGTTATATATATCAGAGATCAGACCTCTAGTAGAGGTAGTATTTTTACAGATGTGTTAAAATGTGGTTGGAGGGGGAAAGGCTTCGTCCCCAGAATGTAGCGACAAACTATTTAACACATTTTGGTAAAAGGTGTAGGACGATTCGGGTAAATCGTGTTTATTTTGTAGGTCAGGGAATTGCAAAGGAATTCTCCTAAATGGGTCTACTATGTCAGCTAAATGGAAAATTTTTGCAGTGATCCATAGAGTGATAGTCGATATGTCATTACTATGCGGAATTCTAGGATTAAATAGTAAAGGAGTAAGTAGAGAGGTATGTGATTTCAAAGGTAATTGGGCAGCGACCCTATTCCAAATAGAAAGAGTAAGCTTTATGGGGCCCAATGGATTATTGGGAAGTACAGGTGGTGAATTATTCCAAAGTAAGGAGGAGGGGTGTACTGGTGTAAGCCACATTTTCTCAATTTCTACCCATTTATTGAAGGCTAGGAAGGATGTCCAAGAGGGGAGTATGCGGAGGTTTGCTGCCAGGTAGTAATTGTATAAGTCTGGGAAAGCCAGACCTCCAAACTTTTTAAGGGAAGTTAAGATCGGTACTGAGATTCTATGGCCCCTGCCTCCCCATACGAATTTCAACACATAAGTTTGAATTTTTTTCAATGACCCTTTAGGGATGGGGATAGGAAGGTTTTCGAAAAGATAGATTAGCTTTGGTAAGAGTCATTTTTAGCGCATTGATCCGACCCATAAAAGAAAGCTGGAGTGAGGCCCATTTATCAAGTAAAGACTTAATGTCTTGCGTGATACAGGGAATATTATGTTTAAACAATAGGCCATATGTAGGAGTAATCTTAACCCCCAAATATTTCAAGGACACATCCTGCCATCTATATGGGTAATTAGTTTTCAGGTGTTGTAGAAGAGAATCCGGGATGTTGATAGGCAAAGCCTCTGTCTTATTAGCATTTATTTTATAGCCGGAGAGTTTACTATATGAATCCAAAGTAGAGTGTAAATTTGGCAGGGAGGTATGCGGATTGGTTATGGTTAAAAGAACATCGTCAGCGAATAATGAGACTTTAAATTCCCTGTCTCCTATTTTTATGCCTTGAATGTCGGGATTGGAGCAAATAGACCTAGCCAGTGGTTCAATACTAAGTATAAATAGGAGGGGAGACAGAGGGCATCCCTGTCTAGTACCGTTAGATACCATTTAATGTAGGGGATGTGGCATGAGTTAATCTTATCTGAGCTGACGGTGATGTATCTAGGGCGGAAACAGCCGCAAAGAAAGGACCGATTATACCACTTGCCTTCAAGACAGATAAAAGGAATGTCCAGTCGATTCTGTCGAAGGCCTTCTCAGCGTTTAGGCCTAATAACAGGCCAGAAAATTTTGTTTTATTAAGTACATCTATCAGGTCAATATTTCTTCGCGTGCTGTCCCCGGCCTGTCTGAACCTAACAAATCCCACCTGATCTTTGTGTACAAGACCAGGGAGGACATCACTTAGCCTATTTGCCAAGATCTTGGTGAAGATCTTCAGGTCTGCATTTAATAAAGAGAGAGGCCTGTAACTGGCACAATCTGTAGGGTCTTTTTCAGGTTTGGGTAGTACAATAATATAAGAATTTAGCATCGAGGGTGGAATGGGAGAGCCGGAAAGGAATGAGTTGAACAAAGTGAGGAGGTGGGGATTAAGTAAGCCAGCGAATGTCTTAAAGTATATATATGACAGACCGTCAGGGCCTGGGGACTTCATATTGGGGAGGTGTTTTAAGGTGTCTTGGAGTTCCTGCAGTGTTATTTGGGCATTTAGTATATCTAGCTCATTTCTATTAACTTTGGGCATGTTGCAAGTGGAAAGGGATGTATTTATTTGGTTTAACTTTTCTGTGTCGATCAGGGAAGGCGAGGAGGGTAAATTATATAACTTAGTATAAAAATCATGGAACGATTCCGCTATTTTGGTAGGGTCGTATGTTAAGGATCCATTTCTCATTTTAATCGCAAAAGGGTTTGTTTTAGACGTTTGCGAATTAAGTTGAGAGGCCAGTAAAGAAAGAGGTTTGTTTGCGTCCATATAGTACCTATGTCTTGAATAAGAAGAAAAATTTTCTGCATGACCTATAGCAAGATCTTTAAATTGGGTGCGAATAGAAGTAATACGTTTTAAAGTATGTATATTAGGATGCGAGGCCATTTGAGATTCTAAATTTTTAAATCTAAGCTTAAAGGGGTACTCCGGTGAAAACCTTTTTTCTTTTAAATCAACTGGCGGCAGAAAGTTAAACATATTTGTAAATTACTTCTATTAAAAAATCTTAATGCTTCCTGTACTTATTAGCTGCTTAATACTACAGAGGAAATTCTTTTCTTTTTGGAATGCTCTCTGATGACATCACAACCACAGTTTTCTCTGCTGACGTTATTATAATAATAATATTTATTGTTGTCCTTAGTGGGATTTGAACCCAAGTCCCCAGCACTGCAAGGCAGCAGTGCTAACCACTGAGCCACCATGCTGCCCTTAGCATACATCTGCTATGCATGGTTGCTAAAATGGATAGAGATGTCAGCAGAGAGCACTGTGTTCGTGATGTCATCAGTGTTCCAAAAAGAAAGGAATTTACCCTGTAGCATTCAGCAGCTAATAAGTACTGGAAGGATTAAGATTTTTTAATAGGAGTAATTTACAAATATGTTTAACTTTCTGCCACCAGTGGATTTAAAAGAAAAAAAGGTTTTCACCGGAGTACCCCTTCAAGGTCATTGGAGCGTTGAAGATTGTTCCTTTTTATTTGAGACGCTAGTTTTATACAGTGACCCCTGAAAACTGCTTTATGAGCTTCCCAAAGGGTGGAGAATGATGGTACTGAGCCTAGATTATGATCAAAAAATTCTTTAAGGCATGCTCCCAGGTTCTCCTTATAAACTTCTCTTTTCAGGAGTGATTCGTTCAATCTCCAGTGGCATTGCCTCCATGGAGTACAGGAATCCAAAAGGTCTAAAGTTACGGATGCATGGTCTGACCACGTAATAGGGTGTATCGTGGATGTTTTAGTCCACCTAAGACCAGGGAGATTGCCAAAGAACATATCTATTCTAGAATGGGTCGTGTGTGGATTGGAATAGAATGTATATTCTTTGCTATTTTGGTTTGTGATTCTCCACAAATCAAACAGGTGGTGCTTTCTAATCGTCTGAATTGGGATGATAGGCATTGAGCAGAGGGGGAGGGGTTAGGGTGCATAAGCGAAGCTCTGTCTGTCGATGTGGAGAATGGCAAATTGAAGTCTCCCCCTATCAACAAAGTGGTAGGAAGAAGTGTAGCAAATTTAGTGAACACCCTCTTGAAAAAAGGAATTTGAGAGTGGTTAGGGGCATATATATTACATAGAGTTATAGGGACATTGGCTAGATTACCAGTTAGTATGATATATCTACCACCCGGATCGATGTATGTAGATGATACTTGGAAGGGGCATGAGCGTGAAATAAGAATCGCCACACCTCCTCTCCTCCTCTCTTGATTTGCTTCATATACCTCAGGGAAGAGTCTATGTGCAAATTTAAAGGACCCAGAGCTGTCATGGTGAGTCTCTTGGATGAACGCGATGTCAATTTTCCGTGTGCGCAGCTCTTTGAGCAACAGTCTGCGCTTGACATCTGTGTTCAGCCCTTTGACATTAAATGTAATCAGACGCGCCATGACAGATCATGAAGTGTATATGTGCGCAATAAAGAAAGGTCCTACCAGTTTCCAGGATGTAACAGGGGAATTCACACTGCTGCTCATCCCTCCAGTTGATGTTTTTATGAAGGTGGGGACGAAGTAAGTAATTGTTCCAAATTTGGGACAAAGACTCAAAGCTCTCCGGGTATTGGGAACCATGTGGGTGAAAGAAAACAAGAAGGTTAGTAAAGAGAGAGAACATTAAGGAAAGAGTAAACAAATTAAACAAATCACAAAGTTAGATCCAGTTAGGGGTGATACCCCTTGTAGGAGGTAACAAGAGTCCAGAAAAAAATGTCCGCTCCTCAATCAAGGGAGGAAAAAGGACTCTTCAGTACAGGGAAGAGAGGCTACAAGCCAACAGAAAATACCCGTACAGTCTCCCTCCCCACTGGAACTTAAATATGTAGAAGAAAAAGTAAAGGGGGAACGGTATACCCCGAAACTAATCTCAAGATATATAAACATTGCTTGACACTTCTATAATATACTAGCGGTCTAAAATTAACTTTTAAGTAAACCTCAGTAAGTTAGGCCCTGCTATGCCCCAATAAGTAATGCAATTAAAAGAGAACAAAGTAGATATTATAAAGCAATCTTTCATTTAGGCGTGTTGCGTGGGTTAGGTCTGGAGTGCGGGGTTGTTGGTTCCCTCTTCTAGGCGAGGCCCTTGTCCAGATCGGTGGAGGAGAGGGATGTGGGGGCAGCAACTCCCAGTTGGGCATTTTCAGTACAGGTATTCCTAATGTGTCACAGAATGATTGTAGGTCCTGTGAGGATCTGAGTGTTGCTGATTTCCTGCTGTGTCTAGCAGAGAGGCTAAACGGGAAGCCCCAACGATAGTTAATATCATGGTCCCTTAAAGTGTGTAATAGAGGCTTTAGTTGTCGTCTTTTCTGTAGTTAGCCAAGACAGATCAGGCATCAGCTGGATAATGGCACTGTCAAAGTCTATGGATCTCATGTTTCTAGCCTTGTACATAATCTCCTCCTTTATTTCATAGTCCGTAATGCAACAGATTACATCCCTGGGGTATGCATTTGCGCCCTTTGGTTTAAGCGCTGTATGGCACGATCCATTTTTATTTTGTTTGTCGGTGGGGCTTTCAGGACCATATTAAATATAGCCTCTAGCGCGGTTTTCAGGTCTTCTTCTTGGGTCGCCACAGGTAAGCCTCTAACTCTGACGTTGTGTCTTTTTCCTCTATTATCCAAGTACTCTAAGTGCCTTTGGTAATCACATAGAGTGTTGTGTTGAGCTGCTACTGTTGTTTGAAGTGATGAAATATACTGACGTGTATGGTCATGGTCAGATTCAAGCGTGTCAACCCTCTGGTTCACGTCTCGAATGTCATGGCGAACTGTGGCAATTTCTGATTTCAGTGTAGTTGTCATCTCATTTTTCATCTCCGATAGCAAGCATTTAAAGTTTTCTATAGTGGGAAGTCGTCTTAGATACTCTTTCAGTGACTTTTCTTCCATTTGCTCCAACCCCCTCGTATCTTGTGCCTCAGCGGGCCCTGCTTGTCGCTTACGTAGCGGTGAGGCAGACGTATCCGTGAGGGCCAGATCCCAGTCTGAGGCAATAAAGTCCTCTTTACTTGTTGAGTATTCACCTTTGCATTTCTTTTATCTTTAGGATGGTCTGCACTTGAAGATTGGGGGAGTTCAAAAAAAGACAGTTCCTCCATATCTGTGTTGGTATCAGTTGTCTTCGGAGTGGGAGCCATATCTAGGCTTTGAGCTGACTGTTTATTATGTGGGATTTCAGGATAGGATGCCGTTAGTTTAAAATTCTTAGTAGGTGATGAAGGCGCGCTACGAGGAGTGCACTGCAGTTTAGTTATAGTAGATGTATTTCTCCGAATTGAGGAGGAAGTGGACACTGATCTAGATCTTGAAGCTCTTGTGTTATAATTCGACTTCTTTTTTCTTCTGTCCTGTCCCCCCATGTAACAACAGGTAGAACAAGAGGTATTTTTTAGTAATGATCCAAGTGCGGGGCAAAACCTCTATATGTGGTGCAATGTCACTATAAGGTGGCAGGTGGCAGGCTTAAGCCGCTGTTTAATAGCTTAGGCAGGAAGGAACCTCCAGAGTAGGATATATGATGCAATGTCTCTATGAAGCAACAGGTAGCTGGCTGGAGCTTCCGTATAATAGTTTAGGTAAGAAGGAATCCACAAAGCAAAATATATGGTGCAATATCTTTCTAAAGCAGCAGGTGGCACGCCTGAGCCACTGTATAGTAGCTTATGCAAGAAGATATATGGTGCAATGTCTCTAATAGGCAGCAGGTGTCACTCTTGTGCCACAGTATACAGTGACCCCCCGACCTACGATGGCCCCGACATATGATGAAATCGACATACGATGGCCTCTCAGAGGCCATCACATGTCTATGTCAGCATCGACATACGATGCTTTTTAATGTCGGGGCCATCGCATTAAGTGCTATCCAGCAGCGCCAAATGCTTAAGCTGCTGCCGGATAGCAGCTTAATGTTCCCCGTGTGGTGCGGTAAGTATTACTTACTCCTCCACGATGCTCCGGGGTGCCCTCCGGGTCCAGCGCTGGTCTTCCGGTGTCTTCTCGGCCCTCTCCGATGATGTCAATACGCTGCTGCACACGTCATCCAATAGGAATGGCGTACGCAGCGGCGTAATGATGTCGCTACGCAGGCCCAGTAAGGCCTTGCGGAAGACAGCAGAGGACCGGAGAAGAAAGCGGAGGACCGGAGAAGACAGCGGAGAGACCAGCGGAGGCCTGGGGACACCATCTCGAGCGGCGGGGACAGGTGAGTACAGCTTCCTATACTTTACATTGCACAAATCCCTCAACATACGATGGATTTGACAGACGATGGCTCATTTGGAACGAATTACCATCGTATGTTGAGGGACCACTGTAGTAGCTTATGTAAGAAGAATCTCACAGTACACAATATTAACTCTTAAGTGAAAATTGCTGGTTTCAAAGTGGAGACATCAGTTCAGAGGGTATAGAGGTCCAGAAGTCCTTATAGGCAATCAGAGCTTAAAGTGGTACTGCAGTATGATGTTTGCAATGATATCTGAGGCAAAAATATAGCTATATGGGACCTCAAGCACTGTGTTCTTGGTATATTGCAGATATACACCTGTTGGTGGGTGCCTCGTGTATATTACGTATAAAGTCGACTGCCTCTCTATTGCGATCCTCCACCCAGGAGCGAGGTGTAGCCTTAAGCTATCTGCTTCACAGTAACACGTTATGTCTCTGGGGTATGGGGAGGGCTAAAGATAATTGTTGCGGCCCTTATTTGCTTTCCCCGGGGCCCCTCTCCCCTTTGCAGTATTCTGGGGGTACTCTCCGCTGTGTTGCCTCTGCATTCAGTAGTTACCGGCAGGCACCTACCGCTGTTGTGTCATTTGTAAGGGAGTGGTAGGTATGTCTCACTTTCTCCCCGTCACAGGAGATCAATATGCGCACACATTCCCGCGCTCCTCAGTTACCGGTCAATATGGCGATCCCTTGTGGAGATCGGGGTCCCGCCGTAGCTCACTGAGGGTGCCGGAAGCTGCAGATTATGGCCTGAGCCTCTGGACTCCACTCCACCCCCGATGGCGCAGCCGCGCTATTCACAGTTCTTCCGGTGCAGGAGACCAGAGTGCACTCCACTCCACCCCCGATGGCGCAGCCGCGCTATTCACAGTTCTTCCGGTGCAGGAGACCAGAGTGCACGCGGGCCTCCGCGTGTCTCCAAGCCTTGTGGTGGCCGTCAATGGGCACCGGAGTCAGCAGCGAGTCAGATGGGGTAAGTTCGGTATCGGAGTGATCAGGGTGGGTTCAGGAACTCTCTCCAGCCCTTTCCTGAGCGATTTGGGCAATAAGCAGGGCCAATAACCGCTCTCAGGTCCAGTGGGGAAGCAGAGCTCCGGATATGTGCGACTTACTCCATTAGCTGCAGGCCACACACCCCTAAATTGAAGATTTATGGTAGCTAGTGCTACCATAAACATTTTTTAGGCCCAGACCAAGGCCTAGCAGCATCAGTAAACCATATATTGTCTGAATGGCACAGCCAGGAGTTGGCAGCAACATGAGTAGACACTAGGACTTCACAATCCCTAAGATTAAAAGATGAATTCTGAAATTTAAACCGAAGATTTTGGGTAGCTAGTGCTACCATAATAACATTTTTATTCCCAGACCCAGGCGCAGCAGCATCAGTAAACATATATTGCCTTAGTGACACAGCCTGTAGTTGGCTGAGGCATGAGGAGACCATGTAGTGTCTGAATGGCACAGCCAGGAGTTGGCAGCAGCATGAGTAGGCACTAGGACTTCACAATCCCTAAGATTAAAAGATGAATTCTGAAATTTAAACCGAAGATTTTGGGTAGCTAGTGCTACCAGAACAACATTTTTATTCCCATACCCAACCCCAGCAGCATCAGTAAACCATATATTGGCTGAATGACACAGCCTGGAGTTGGCTGAAGCATAAGGAGGCCATATAGAGGGACATTTATCAATGTTTGCTTATGTATTCTTTTTTTTTTAGTAATTTTTTCCTTACTTTTTTTTTTGCTTATGTGTGACTTATTTATCAACTGGTTTCAGCCTGTTGATAATTTTTTTTCACGTAAGCAATTTTTCCTTTTTTAATTTGGTAGTAGCTTTTTCTGCTTCATGTTCAATTTTTAACCCTGTTGCGACTACCCGTAGTCCATTTAAAAATTATTACTACGTAGTTAATTTTTGGAAAACTTGCTTTTCTCGCTTTCCAGTCAAAATGTTGCACCAAAAATCGCGTAGTCGCAGTTGCGACTATTTTGCAACAATTATAGTAAAGAAAACCTGACTAAACCCGTTGATAAATGTCCATAATAGTCTGTAAATGGCACAACCAGGAGTTGGCAGCAGCATGAGGAGACTCTCCGTAATACTGTGCTGAAGAAAGTGACTGGGAGGTTAATGCCTGCAGCTGCAGTAAAAATCCTTTTCAGTGAAAAAAACACGAGAATGCTGATGTGACTAGGAGGAAGTTAAACGCTTTTTCTGCTGTAACACACACACAGGCTCTGCATCCTATAATCCTTCTGCAGTGTATTGTAATGAAGTGACTGACCGCAAGATGGCTGCCAATTATATAGGCCTATGAATAGGGCTGTGACATCACAGGGGTGACTGGCTGCTGATAGGCTGCATCCTGCATGTGATTCAGGGTCATCATGCTTACTTCCCTTCCCAGCGTTCCTTACCCCATGTACTGACATGTGGATCCCAATTTTAGATGCCCTGGAGCCTGCACCTCAGTAAATGGAGTTTAATGAAGCAATTTGCGCGATAGAATCGGGGCGATTTTCGCATTCGTTGCGAATCAAATATTTCCTGAAATTCGTAGCGAATTAGAGTTCGTCAGCTTCGATTCACTCATCTCTAGTACAAAACTTTTAATATGTTGTAAATCTTTCTCCTTTCTGATAGTGCTCCTCTGTCCTCTCTACTGTCTGATAGTACTCCTCTGTGCGCTCTCCTGTCTGATAGTACTCCTCTGTGCTCTCCTGTCTGATAGCACTCCTCTGTGCTCTCTCCTGTCTGATAGTACTCCTCTGTGCTCTCTCCTGTCTGATAGTACTCCTCTGTGCTCTCTCCTCCTGTCTGATAGTACTCCTCTGTGCTCTCTCCTCCTGTCTGATAGCACTCCTCTGTGCTCTGTTCTGTCTGATGGCACTCCTCTGTGCTCTCTCCTGTCTTATAGGACTCCTCTGTGCTCTCTCCTGTCTGATAGGACTCCTCTGTGCTCTCTCCTGTCTGATAGGACTCCTCTGTGCTCTCTCCTGTCTGATAGGACTCCTCTGTGCTCTCTCCTGTCTGATAGGACTCCTCTGTGCTCTCTCCTGTCTGATAGGACTCCTCTGTGCTCTCTCCTGTCTGATAGCACTCCTCTGTGCTCTCTCCTGTCTGATAGCACTCCTCTGTGCTCTCTCCTCCTGTCTGATAGCACTCCTCTGTGCTCTGTCCTGTCTGATAGCACTCCTCTGTGCTCTGTCCTGTCTGATAGCACTCCTCTGTGCTCTGTCCTGTCTGATAGCACTCCTCTGTGCTCTCTCCTGTCTGATAATACTTCTCTGTGCTCTCTCCTGTCTGATAGGACTCCTCTGTGCTCGCTCCTGTCTGATAGGACTCCTCTGTGCTCTCTCCTGTCTGATAGGACTCCTCTGTGCTCTGTTCTGTCTTATAGGACTCCACTGTGCTGTCTCCTGTCCTATCAGACAGAGGAGTGCTGGCCTACCCTCACTTACTGGACTTTGTCTATGCCTGTGCTTCAGCTTGGACATGATTTTATAAGCCATGATTTAAAAAAAAAAAAAAAAAAAAAAAAAAAAAAGGAAATAACATTTTCTTATGAAGTATTTTGGAAAGGTTAATGTTTTTTCCAAGATGTACAACATGTAAAACGTTTTTGAATCTGACAGTTGCAATTTAAGGACACAACTGGTGTTAGCAATGTAATAGGCAAGTAAGCTCACAAATCTGGAACTGTATCTAAAAAGAAAACAGGGAGCACTCACCACTGCAGAAACAAATATAGTTTTATTCTGTGCAAACTTGTAAGTGCAAATTCATCTTAGCATGGACTGGTATGCGGCATATCAAGTGAAACTGGGTTACAGCTGTTGTGCGTTCGTACTGCATGCTTTATCAGACCCTCACTCCTTTCACAACGTCACCTCTTAAGTACACATTCTGTATGACGTGGGCTACTAGAGGTACAAAAGACATCCTAATATTACTGAAAACATGTTAAAACAAAAACATTATCCAGAAGGTGTATGGTGGTAAGAGGTGATGGTGTGCAAGGAGGGAGGGTGTGATAAAGCATGCAGTATGCACGTGCAACAGCTGTAACCCAGTTTGACTTCATATGGTTTCGTTACACAAACCTGGAATATTTTGCAAAAATGAAACAATGTTGTAGTTTGATTTTGTTTTCTTTTCCCCATTTTTTGCACCTAACATTATTTGCAAATTCCTTTAAAGAAAATTGGCACAAAAGATAGTTGTAATGTACAGGCATGGACACAATTGATGGTATCAATCCATTAAAGACATAAAACCCCACAATTCTCCCTGAAATTATTTGAAACTGACAAAAGTGAAAAAAAGATTAACTGATTAAAATCAAACATTGCTTTTAAATTGTGGTTTAAAAGAATCATTTTGAAAAACAAAATAATGAAACTGGCCTGGACAAAAATGATTACAATATGTAGGAAGAAAAAGACCTGTAGAATCCAGGCGCTGCCAGCTTGGTCATCAGATCATCAGATAAGGTCAAAGAGATCCTTGTATATTCTTAATCACGATTGTTTATTGGTAAAACAAAGGTTAATAAACAGAAACATGAGGAATATACCTCTTCTTCAGGTATACAAACAAACTGACTTGATGACACAATTAAAGGGTGCAAAAGGGCGCCAAAAACACAGGGGGAGTGGCCAAGAATGTGGGATGGCATACATGTTACATACAAAGTACGAAATTACAAACAATTTCACTAATAAAAGTAGTTCACTGAATACATCAATAAGATCAGGACATTCATTGCATTAAAAATAATGATAATAATAAAAAAACATGATTATCGGCATGATCCGGAGTGCTGCAGGGACGGTCTCCTTCTCTGTATGCCGACGCTCCAGTTGCTAGGGATGCGTTGCTCGGTTTCGTCACATGACTTTACTTCGTCCAATAGAGGTGCGGGGCGTGCCTGGCTCGGTTTCAGTGAGCTCCGATCAGCTGTCAGCTGGAACGGGGCTATCGCCGTGTGTACAAACTTTACTACAGTCGGCTACATATGCGAATAGTTAGAGAGGAAGCATGATAAATAGATACATCGAATAAGGGGGAATTATTTCTATATAAAAGAGAACGGGTCCATAATCTAAAGATATATCAAATACGGGGGAATTTTATATCTATATAAAGATAGGGTACAAGGCACTTACTAGTATATGAATGGATGGCTATACGTAGAGCCGGCATATACACTGCTTAAAAAAAATTAAGGGAACACTTAAACAACCCTGTAACTTCAAGTCAATCACACTTCTGTGAAATCACACTGTCCACTCAGGAAGCAACACTGATTGACAATCAATTTCACATGCTGTTGTCCAAATGGAACAGACAACAGGTGGACATTATAGGCAATTAGCAAGACACCCCCAATAAAGGAGTGGTTCTGCAGGTGGTGACCACAGGCCACTTCTCAGTTCCTATGCTTCCTGGGTGATGTTTTGGTCTCTTTTGAATGCTGGCCGTGCTTTCACTCTAGTGGTAGCATGAGATGGAGTCTACAACCCACACAAGTGGCTCAGGTAGTGCAGCTCATCCAGAATGGCACATCAATGCGAGCTGTGGCAAGAAGGTTTGCTGTGTCTATCAGCGTAGTGTCCAGAGCATGGAGACACTACCAGGAGACAGTAAATCAGGAGTAGAAGGGCCGTAGAAGGACAACAACCCAGCAGCAGGACCGCTACCTCTGCCTTTGTGAAAGGAGGAGCACTGCCAGAGCCCTGCAAAATGACCACCAGCAGGCCACAAAAGTGCATGTGTCCACTCAAACGGTCAGAAACAGACTCCATGAGACTGGTATGAGGGCCTGATGTCCATAGGTGGGGGTTGTGCTTACAGCCTAACACCATGCAGGACGTTTGGCATTTGCCAGAGAACACCAAGATTGGCAGATTCGCCACTAGCGCCCTTTGCTCTTCACAGATGAAAGCAGGTTCACACTGAGCACATGTGACAGACGTGACAGAGTCTTGAGACGCCGTGTAGAATGTTCTGCTGCCTGCAACATCCTCCAGCATGACCGATGTGGTAGTGGCTCAGTATTGGTGTGGGGTGGCATATCTTTGGGGGGCGCACAGCCCTCCATGTGCTTGCCAGAGGTAGCCTGACTGCCATTAAGTGCCGAGATGAGATCCTCAGACCCCTTGTAAGTCCATATGCTGGTGCGGTTGGCCCTGGGTTCCTCCTAATGCAAGACAATGCTAGACCTCATGTGGCTGGAGTGTGTCAGCAGTTCCTGCAAGAGGAAGGCACTGATGCTATGGACTGGCCACCCATTCTCCAGACCTATATCCGATTGAGCACATCTGGGACATCATGTTATTGCACCACAGACTGTCCAGGAGTTGGCAGATGTTTTAGTCCAGGTCTGGGAGGACATCCATCAGGAGACCATCCACCACCTCATCAGGAGCATGCCCAGGCGTTGTAGGAAGGTCATACGGGCATGTGGAGGCCACACACACTACTGAGCCTCATTTTGACTTGTTTTAAGGACAATACATCAAAGTTGGATCAGCCTGTAGTGTGGTTTTCCACTTTGATTTTGAGTGTGACTCCATATCCAGACCTCCATGGGTTGATAAATTTGATTTCCATTGATCATTTTTGTGTGATTTTGTTGTCAGCACATTCATACGATTAGTTCATTAAGATCTAGGATGTGTTATCTTAGTGTTCACTTTTTTTTTTTTTTTAGCAGTGTATATAAATAGATAAAATTACCTTGACATTCCCATTGAAGGTGTGCCCAAAGATAATCCTCAGAGACTGAATACACTCCAAAAAAGGGAGAATTTCTGGATTTATAAACTTCAGACGCTTGTACCGTTAGGGCTGAACAAAAAGATTGAATGCACTTCCTGATATATATGTGTCCAATCCTTTCTTACTTTCATCCTGTTGGTTTATATATAGGTTATTACCTCCATATACTATGTGATTCGTTTTATCTACTGAATACTTACCTAGTGATTCCGTAATGTTATGTTTATAACCCTCACTTTGATATTGTCTTTTAGGGTACTGCTATTGATATACTTTTGATTTGTTTTATGTTCCATGTCAAGGTAATTTTCTATATTTTATATCCTTTATATTCCTTTACCTTACATATATCTATCCTACATTTGGTTATATTTATTATGCACTATGCATGTGTGTGTATATATATATATTTTTTTTTATTCATCCCTTTTATCTGTTATAATATAATTTTATTCTCAAGTATGTATTTCCTATGACCTATTTATGCCATCCTCTTATACCTATATTAGCCTATGTTTACATTGCCACCTTCATCCTTGCACATAATACATTATTATATGCCGGCTCTACGTATATCCATCCATTCATATACTAGTTTGTGCCTTGTACCCTATCTTTATAGAGATATAATTCCCCCCTATTTAATGTACCTTTATGTTATAGACCCGTTCTCTTTTATATAGAAATAATGCCCCCTTATTCGATGTATCTATTTATCATGCTTCCTCTCTAACTATTCACATATGTAGCTGACTGTAGTAAAGTTAGTACACACGGCAGTATCCCCATTGCAGCTGACAGCTGATCGGAGCTCACTGAAACAGCACGGCACTGAGCCAGGCACGCCCCGCGCCTCTATTGGACGAAGTGAAGTCACGCGACCGATGCACCCGAGCAACGCGTCCCTAGCAACTGGAGCATTGGCTTACAGACAAGGAGACATGCGTCATCTGTTAAGGCTGGGTTCACATCACGTTTTATGCAATACGGGACCGCATACGTCTGGGGGAGCTAAAACCAGGTGCTCCTGTATCCCTGCCGTGTGCGGCCCGTATGTCATGTATTTCAATGAGCCAATTGGAGTGAAGTGCTGACTCCGGGCGGCTCATTTTTGTCCCATATGTTCATACCTGGCAGATACCCAATTCGTGATCCTGCGTCATAGCAGGGGAGCGGGCACAGAGCGTACAGGTACAACCTGTGTCCCTAAAGGGGTACTCCGCCCCTAGACATCTTATCCCCTATCCCGCCACTGGGAACCCCCACAATCTCTCTCCTGCAGCACCCCTTGTCATCTGCTGCACGGAGCGAGCTTCATTCCGTGCCTGATGAAGGGCGATACAGGGGCCAGAGTATCGTGACGTCACGGCCCCGCCCCCTCAATACAAGTCTTTGGGAGTAGGTGTGATGGCCGCCAACCCCCTCCCATAGACTTGTATTGAGGGGCGGGGCTTTACGTTATGAGGGGGCGAGGCTGGGACATCACGATACTCCGGTCCCTGTATCGCCCATCATCAGGCATGGAACGAAGCTCGCTAGATGCAGCAGATGACACAGGTTTTTGCAGCCGAGATCACGGGGTTCCCAGCAGCAGGACCCCTGTGATCAGACATCTTATCCCCTATCCTTTGGATAGGGGATACTCCTTTAACATGTTAAAAGTTTAAATCACCCCCCCCTTTTCCCATTTTCCATATAAAAAACATGTAAACATAATAAAAATAAGCATATTTGGTATCGCCGCGTGCGTAATTGTCCAAACTATAAAAATATAACATTATAAATACTGTATGGTAAATGGCATTAAAGTAAAAAAAATACAAAATCACAGAATTACAGTCAATCAGTGTCAGTTCACACCATCCATTGCTGTTTGAGCCAAATGAAGACGACCGAGGAGGACACCCCTATTGAAAGCAAATCATAAAAAAAAGAGAGACAGGGTTGTTTCAATCCTTCTGAAAGAATGACAGCACTTCTGAAAGAATGTCTTTTAGACAGAGAAGACAAAACTGGAGCTTTTTGGCAAGTCACATCAGCTATGTGTTTGCAGACACAAAAATAAAGCATACATAGAAAAGAACACTGCACCTATTGTGAAGCATGGAGGAGGCTTGGGGGAGATTGATTAAAACCTGTGTAGAGTAAAAAGTGGGGCAGTTGCTTATAGCAACCAATCAGATTGGTTTTTAAAAAAAGAAAGAAGCTATTTGGTTGCTACTGAACCAATTGAACTGAACAACTGAACCAATTTTCTCAATTATATTAAACCCCTAAAACTGTGCTTCCCAGGCTATTTTACCCACATGATGGTGCAAATTAAGCACAAGCACCAGTATTATATTTTAACTTAAAAGGGAAACTAAAATCTAGTTCACACACACTAAACCAAAAACATGGATTATAGAGCAGGTGAACTGGATTACAATGATGTATCTCTTCGGTCCGGTTCCGCAGATACACGTTGTATTATCCTTCATTGCCAATAGCCAGCTTTACGCAATGGAGGCGGGACCTGGAATACAGGGTATGCTGGGTCTTGCCTCCATTTCTCAAAGCTGGCTATTAGCAATGAAGGCTAATACAACAGGTATCTTGGTAACTGGACCGCAGATCTGGGTAAGTAATACCTCATTTTAATCTGATTCAACCGCTAGTATTATAAATGGCATAAGGTAGTTTGGGGCCCTGTTATAGATTTACATTGACATCCAGGAGTTACCCCTCTGCCATTGATTCATAAAGGCGTTTATCCAATCTCCATATGGGTTCTGTGTTTTGTTTATTTACTGTCTTGCCATAAAAAGTACTAACATTTAATTCAAAAGGAGGAAAATAAACTATGTGAACAGAGCCTTAAAGCTGGGTTCAAGCATCGTAAAATTACTTTACGCATAAATTAGGAATAAAAACAGCCATTAACTGTTCAGATGCCACGATCAATGGCGATTGGGGGTGATCAACTGATATAGTATGCATTAGAAAGTCTGTAAAAGTAGAACGCTAATAGTATTGATCAGTGTTATGCTATGGCATAACACTAAACAGTAAAAGCAATTCAAAAAAGTGTAAAATAAATAATACAAATATTTTAAATGCCGCTCGCCTAATAAAAATGTTAATCCCCCTTTTCCCATTTTACAAATATAAAAAAGTAAAACAAAAAAAAAAAAAAGAAATATCCATATTTGCTATTGGCACATGAAGTATTGTACGAACTATGAAAATATGTTTATGATCCTGCATGATAAATGGTGTAAATGTAAAAAAATAAAAATAAATACATACCTAATGCTAAAATTGTTGATTTTTGGTCATATCATATATAGGAAAACAAAAATGGTACTGTTAAAAATTACAGATCACAGTGCAAAAAAGAGCCCTCATACAGGCTTGTAAATTAAAAAATAAAAAGTTATAGAATAAGGCAATATTAAGCTTACTTTTTTATAAAAATAAAAATTTAAAGCAAAATAAAAACAAAAACGATATACATTGGAAATAATTGTAATTATATTGACCTACAGAATAAAGATAACATGTCATTTTTTACTGTAAGGTGCACAGTGTAGGAATGAAACCCCCCAAAATTAACCAATCTATTTGGTTGTTGTAGATTTTGTGGTGAAATGAGTGAGGTCATTACAAAAGTACATGTTTTATTATGGCTCTTAAAATGTAAGGAGGAAAAATCAGGCAGAAAAAAAAATTGGCTGGGTCATGAAAGGATATTTTCTTTCCCATTACATACAAATCACAAAGCACAAACAGTACTGCAACAATAGAGAGTACTTAAAGTAATAAACATGCTATATAACCCGGAAAACTGGATGTGTAATGCATAATAATAAGAACCAGAAATAAGAAAGAGAGGTAGTGATTTAAATAGCTTGGCCACAATGACCAGGTCACACAAACTTAAAGTTACTATGGGTATTGAGATCTTCTAATATCAGTTATCAATCAGTCAAATATTAATGACATATGAAAAAGGAAAAAACAGAACTATTAAAACAGCACAAGGCTGTAAACAACTTCACACAACATAGAGACAAGAAAAAGACAGTCAGAATGACAAGGGAAAGAAGGGGGTGAGTAAAGTAGGGAAAAGTAGCAAGGGAAGGCAGCATGTAACCCAATTAGTCAGGAGGAGGACATAGGTGTCTCAGATAGCATAGAAATGATCAAGATGGTTGTGAAGGGAGACAGTAAGATCTTTTACTGTACAAATGTATTTCTTTCTGTTTTGAAGGGCAAAGAGGGAGGTACAGCTGATTTTCGTCACAAAGCAATGAGGCGTTTAGAAGCAGTCTATGGAGGAGCCGTCTGGCGGGAGCTTTCCCCTGTCGTCTTGAAGGCACATTGGGGACATAAGAGAGGGGATCAAAACAGCTGTATTTTCAAAGTAATAATGTGCAATATGAAAGACAATGAAAAATTGTCTTCAGTATATATTCTATTAAAAAATGCCATCATTCCAACATTTAAAATATGCCTGACAGCCATTTTTCCATTGACTTTTATAGATTAAAAATATAGCAGTTTTTTTAAATTCCTATTTTACGGCCATATTTTTCATGTAATTTTACAATATGTGAACCCAGCCTTATTCTTAATATTGTATTAAATGTGATGCATCATATGTAGAAACATGAGAATGTAGCAATGTATTTCATAGTGATACCTAATTTTTCATTTTTATTATAATTTTCATAATCATATAACCATTACCATAATGAGTGGTGGTGGGAGAGTTCATTCAACCCACTATGTATTTATCATATGCTTACTTGTGGTATGCAAATAGAAATACGTCAGCAGTTCTTAGAAAATCTGATAAAGAGAGGCTTCCCTTTTTTTACAGCTATGTGTTTGTTTAAAATTCAACCTCGAATTACCCACAGTTATTTCCCTTTCCAAAATCATAACTATGATTACATTCATGTGGACGGCAGCTTTCAGGAAGTAACGGTACATGGAGTAGGAAAGCCAAACTAGGACTCCTCCTCCTAGAGTAGGCAGCGTTGCTTATGTGTCACTTTGGACCGTAAACAGAAAGAGAAGAAATGTGACTAAGTAAGCTAAATTTGACTAAATGAGAAAAATGCTGCATACAGAGGCAGATAGATAATGAGCCAATAGAATGAATAATGCATTTTGCCTCAACTCATGGCCATTTTGCAAATGATAAAGCACAGTTATTGTCCAAAGCTCAAGTGTCATGGAAGTGGTGCTAAACTGCTAAAGGGTTGCAAAAGTGTTCACCACCTGGCTCCCCCCATGACTCCTGTATGATTAACATACAAGGCTTGGCCTACAGCACCAAGTAGAGATGAGCGAATTGAATCGGAAGAATCCGAATTCGTTCCGAATTTCATCTGAATTTCCACTTGATTCGAAATAACAAATTTCTTCATTGACTCCATTTTGTTCTTACTCTAAGGCTAAGATTCCATTGAGTTTTTGCAGTAAATTTTTTTTATTTAACTCAATTTCTATTTTCTATAACAATATTTTAATGAATTTTTAAACAGGGACCAATTTATGTGGACGTCAGGGACCTAAAAATGTAGCCGATGTCACGATTCGGCTTCCAGGTAGTGGATCCTCTGTGTCAGCGAGGGATTGGCGTGGACCGTGCTAGTGGACCGGTTCTAAGAGGCTACTGGTTTTCACCAGAGCCCACCGCAAAGCGGGATGGTCTTGCTGCGGCAGTAGCAACCAGGTCGTATCCACTAGCAACGGCTCTACCTCGCTGACTGCTGAGAAGGCGTGGGACAGAAGGACTAGGCAGAGGCAAGGTCAGACGTAGCAGAAGGTCGGGGGCAGGCGGCAAGGTTCGTAGTCAGGATGGGTAGCAGAAGTTCAGGTACACAGGCTTTGGACACACTAAACGCTTTCACTGGCACAAGGCAACAAGATCCGGCAAGGGAGTGCAAGGGAGGAGACTAGATATAGCCAGGGAACAGGTGGGAGCCAATTAAGCTAATTGGGCCAGGCACCAATCATTGGTGCACTGGCCCTTTAAGTCTCAGAGAGCTGGCGCGCGCGCGCCCTAGAGAGCGGAGCCGCGCGCGCCAGCACATGACAGCAGGGGACCGGGACGGGTAAGTGACCTGGGATGCGATTCGCGAGCGGGCGCGTCCCGCTGTGCGAATCGCATCCCCAACGGCCATGACAGTGCGGCGCACCCGGTCAGCGGGACTGACCGGGGCGCTGCAGGGAGAAAGACGCCGTGAGCGCTCCGGGGAGGAGCGGGGACCCGGAGCGCTAGGCGTAACAGTACCCCCCCCCTTAGGTCTCCCCTTCTCTTTGTCCAGTAACTGCCTCCCCTGGGATGAGGACACCGGGAAAGAATGGAGGGTTTCCTCAACGGCAGGCAGTACAGCAGGAGTGGGAATGGGGAGGGAGGGCAGAGGGCGAGGCCTGGCATGGGGCAGTGTGACACCAGGACGGGGGCCATGGGGTGGCACAGAGGCTTGCCTGACGGGACTGGGAGGGGGGGAGAGGCACTTCCTGTGGCAGGCAGAGTCCCAGTTCCTGATCTCCCCGGTGGTCCAATCAATGGTGGGGGAATGAAGCCGGAGCCAAGGCAGACCGAGGAGAACCTCAGAGGTACAGTTGGGGAGAATGAAGAACTCAATCCTCTCAAGGTGGGGTCCAATAGACATGAGGAGGGGCTCTGTGCGGTAACGCACGGTGCAGTCCAATCTGGCTCCGTTGACCGCGGAAATGTAGAGCGGCTTGACGAGACGGGTCACCGGGATGCTGAATTTATTAACAAACGACTCCAAAATAAAATTTCCTGAGGCACCGGAGTCCAAGCAGGCCACGGCTGAGAGGGAGGAGCTGGCTGAAGAAGAAATCCGCACGGGTACCGTGAGACGTGGAGGAGCAGACTTGGAACCAAGAGACGCCACACCCACGTGAGCTGGGTGCGTGCGTGCGTTTCCCAGGCGTGGAGGACGGATAGGGCAATCCACCAAGAAATGCTCGGTACTGGCACAGTAAAGACAGAGATTTTCTTCCCTACGGCGATTCCTCTCTTCCTGGGTCAGGCGAGACTTATCCACTTGCATGGCCTCCTCGGCGGGAGGCCCAGGCGTAGATTGCAACGGATACTGTGGGAGAGGTGCCCAGAGATCTAAGTCTTTTTCCTGGCGGAGCTCTTGGTGTCGCTCAGAAAAACGCATGTCAATGCGGGTAGCTAGATGGATGAGTTCTTGCAGATTGGCAGGAATCTCTCGTGCGGCCAGCACATCCTTGATGCGACTGGATAGGCCTTTTTTAAAGGTCGCGCAGAGAGCCTCGTTATTCCAGGATAATTCTGAAGCAAGAGTACGGAATTGTACGGCATACTCGCCAACGGAAGAATTACCCTGGACCAGGTTCAACAGGGCAGTCTCGGCAGAAGAAGCTCGGGCTGGCTCCTCGAAGACACTCCGGAGTTCAGTGAAGAAGGCCTGGACTGTGGCTGTGGCAGGATCATTGCGGTCCCAGAGCGGTGTGGCCCAAGACAAGGCCTTTCCTGAAAGAAGGCTTACTACGAACGCCACCTTAGACCGTTCTGAAGGAAACAAGTCCGACATCATCTCCATATGCAGGGAACACTGAGACAAAAATCCACGGCAGAGTCTGGAGTCCCCATCAAATTTGTCCGGCAGGGACAAGCGGAGGCTAGGAGCGGCCACTCGCTGCGGAGGAGGTGCAGGAGCTGGCGGAGGAGATGGTTGCTGCTGTAGCAGAGGCAGAAGTTGCTGTAACGTGGCGGTCAACTGCGACAGCTGCTGTCCTTGTTGGGCAATCTGCTGCGATTGCTGAGCGACCACCGTGGTAAGGTCAGCGAGACTTGGCAGCGGCACCTCAGCGGGATCCAGGGCCGGATCTACTGTCACGATTCGGCTTCCAGGTAGTGGATCCTCTGTGTCAACGAGGGATTGGCGTGGACCGTGCTAGTGGACCGGTTCTAAGAGGCTACTGGTTTTCACCAGAGCCCGCCGCAAAGCGGGATGGTCTTGCTGCGGCAGTAGCAACCAGGTCGTATCCACTAGCAACGGCTCTACCTAGCTGACTGCTGAGAAGGCGTGGGACAGAAGGACTAGGCAGAGGCAAGGTCAGACGTAGCAGAAGGTCGGGGGCAGGCGGCAAGGTTCGTAGTCAGGATGGGTAGCAGAAGTTCAGGTACACAGGCTTTGGACACACTAAACGCTTTCACTGGCACAAGGCAACAAGATCCGGCAAGGGAGTGCAAGGGAGGAGACTAGATATAGCCAGGGAACAGGTGGGAGCCAATTAAGCTAATTGGGCCAGGCACCAATCATTGGTGCACTGGCCCTTTAAGTCTCAGAGAGCTGGCGCGCGCGCGCCCTAGAGAGCGGAGCCGCGCGCGCCAGCACATGACAGCAGGGGACCGGGACGGGTAAGTGACCTGGGATGCGATTCGCGAGCGGGCGCGTCCCGCTGTGCGAATCGTATCCCCAACGGCCATGACAGTGCGGCGCTCCCGGTCAGCGGGACTGACCGGGGCGCTGCAGGGAGAAAGACGCCGTGAGCGCTCCGGGGAGGAGCGGGGACCCGGAGCGCTAGGCGTAACAGCCGACAATAATAAAAATGGAAAAAGGGGCCATTTAAATGTAAAAATAATATATTTTTTAGAATTCATTTTGTTAAACTTTTTATTAGTAATGTATTTTTAATAATGTGTTTAATAAAGTGTGTGTGTGTGTTTTAACTTTTGAAACTTTTTTTCTTAATTTTTTACATCTTTTAGGTAGAGCGGCCGGCTGCTCTCCTGCGCAATCCTGCACTATGTTCTGTGATGTAAAGTTCTTCACATCACAGATTAATATTTCCTGCAGAGAGCTGTGATTGGCCAAATGGTTCCAGCCAATCACAACTCTCTGCGGGAAATATGAATAATAGGTATATATATATATATATATATATATATATATATATACGGCAGTGCAGGGGACAGGAGAAGAGCGGCCGTGGCCCGCATCTATACATTGTACAGGATGATCGCAGTGGGTGTCAGAAGTGACACTCCTTGCGATCTGTCTATTAATGCAGGTACTTACCTTCTTCATCTTTCCCACCCTGCCCTATCTAAAAAACAGTTTAAGCTATTTATGCATATTGCTTTGGCTGCTAAAACCCTTATTACTAAATTCTGGAAGAGTACTTTAACTCCCTACTAACCTGATCTTTTGGCCCGTATCCGTGAGATTTGCTCCTTGGAATCACTCACCGCTTTGTTAAATAGTTCTGTGCCTTCTTTCCTGTCGGTTTGGGAGCCCTGGGATTGCTTTTCCGACCGGCAGCCACCTTGACCTTTCTACTCTATTTCTCTTTTCTCAATTTCTTCTTTTCCCCTTTTTCTTTGATCTTTCCCCCCCCCCCTTTTTGTTTTTGTGGTTTGTTGAATGTCTATCTTTGTGGCCCCCTCCTGTTCCCTCCTTTACTTCCCCCCCCCCTTTCCTTTCCTTTCCGTTTCCTCCCCCCCCTTTTCATTCTCCTTCTTTCCCTTCCCTCTTTGTTTGATGCCTCTGGGTATTTTGGTATAGGTTGTTGTGGATACCTGTTTGCCTTTATTGCTTTTATATGGATGTTATTTTGGTGGTATTTAATCATACCTGGTATTATAGGCACATGTCTTGTTGGGTTGTTTCCCTGCCTTCGTGCCTCCCCTTCCCTACTCCCCTCCCCCCCCTTAATTACTAGTACCTTTGTCCTTGATTATTATCGGTTGGGTCCTGACCCTTCCCACTGTTATTCACTTGCTATGTTATGGTTTTGCACTTGTATTTTTGAAAAATCTTCAATGAAAAAACTTACAGTTGAAAAAAAAAATAAAGAAATGCAGGTACTACAGCTCCCAGCATGAGCTGAGAGTGCTCCATGTTGGGAGCAGTAGTACCTGCAGTAAAAGCGCAACTGTCATGGATTTTAAAGGGGTATTCCAGGCCAAAACTTTTTTTTATATATCAACTAGCTCCGGAAAGTTAAACAGATTTGTAAATTACTTCTATTAAAAAATCTTAATCCTTCCAATAGTTATTAGCTTCTGAAGTGGAGTTGTTGTTTTCTGTCTAACTGCTCTCTGATGAAATCACGTCCCGGGAGCTGTGCAGTTCCTATGGGGATATTCTCCCATCATGCACAGCTCCCGGGACGTGACATCATCATTGAGCAGTTAGACAGAAAACTTCAGAAGCTAATAACTATTGGAAGTTTTATTTTTCAATAGAAGTAATTTACAAATCTGTTTACCTTTCCGGAGCCAGTTGATATATATATATAAAAAGGTTTTGCCTGGAATACCCCTTTAACCCCCATAAACTAGCCCCAGGATGACAAAGTTAGAAATTACAGTTCAAGCATACCTTTTGCTTTCTAGCAGCTTTAATCAGGCAAAAAAAAAAGCTTTTTATGAAAGTCAGCAACAGTCTGATATCCCCTGTATGTCAGCGCTGGCCCCTTTTTCATTTTATATGAGGGTGGCGCATAAATAGTGCCCATTCTCCTGTTCCCAGCAATGATGGGATGCTGACGGCCACAGCAAGCGCTCAGTCCCTAAGGCCCTATGTGTGGCGTAATGCAATAGCGGAATGACCCGGCCGCCCATTCTCCTGTCTTCCTAGAGTGCACAGCGATGATGCAATATGCGCGGCCAGCTAATTCCGCTACTGCAATATGCTGCCCATGGGGAGTGAGCACTTGCTGTGAGAGCTGGCCGTCAGCACCGCATCACCGCTGTGCACAGGAGAATGGACACTGTTTATTATTTTACTGTAGAAAACTCGCGACCCACATGCGCTGGGACCTGTGTGTCAATCACACAGCGGTCCCAGCGCTGACATACAGGGGATATCCGACTGTTGCGGAATTTCATAAAAAGCATTTTTTTAGCCCGACTAAAGCTGCTAGAAAGCAGCAAAAGGTATGCTTGAACTGTAATTTCTAACAACTTTGTCATCCTGGTTTATGGGGGTTAAAATCCGTGACAGTTGGGGTGATAAATATTGATGAAGGGACGGGTTAGATAGTTAGAAGAGTGCAACGCTATCATTATTAAAACAGCAATTATAACGCCCCCATTCCTATTTTGTTCTAATTTGCATATATTCTTTAATTTATATATTCTTTAAGGGTTTCTCAAGAACAGCTAGATGGTTTTTTATCTATAAACCTGTTTATTCAAGTTAATGTGGGTGATCGTCCTGTCATTTTCCATTTGAGTGTAAGTGTGGACTGCAGCCACACCAATCTATTTATCAGCTGATTCAGTGATAATGCATGAGGCATTATAGAAATAATATTTCCTGTCTCAGCGGCAGCCCCCCCCCCCCCGCAATCAGACATCTTATCTTCTATCCTTTAGTTGCCTAGGGGCAGAGTACACCTTTAAGGCCAAAATGGGCTTGGTCCTTAACTTTACCAGGACTGAGGGCATGTACGCCCTCAGCGTTTCCATTCACCACCAGTAACCGGGCGGTGAACAGAACGGGATGCTTACGAAAATAGTTCAGCAGGCATCCCCTCCCAGGACTGGAGGGGGCGGCGGCGCAACATGGAGCAACAGCAGGAGGTAAGGACTGTGCCTTCTGCTGTTGCTTAGCTGCAACTCCCAGCATGCGCAGCCAAAGAGCATGCTGGGAATTGCAGTTATGCAACTGCAGGAGGCACACCACTACAACTCCCAGCATGCCCTTTGGCTATCTGTGCATGCTGGGAGTTGTAGTTATTCAACAGCTACTGTTGCATAACTACAACTCCCAGCATGCACAGAAAACAAAAGTGCTAAAAATTGTAGTGTTGTGGCTCCACCTGTTGCATAACTACAACTTCCAGCATGCCCTTCGGCAGTCAGTGCATGGTGGGATTTGTAGTTTTGCAGCAGCTGGAGGCACACTGGTTGGGAAACAAGCTGTTAAGCCATAAGCTGCCATAAGCTGTTGCAAAACTACAACTCCCAGCATGCACTGACAGACGGTGCATGTGGGGAGTTGGTAGTTTTGCACCAGCTGGAAGCACACTGGTGCGGGAACACTGAGTTAGCCTGTTACCTAACTCAGTGTTTCCTAACCAGTGTGCCTCCAGCTGTTGCATAACTACAACTCCCAGCATGTGCAGTCTGTCAGTGGATTTGCAACAGCTGGAGGTTCACTCCCCTCCCCATGTAAATGTAGAGGGTACATTCACACGGGCGGGGGTTTACAGTGAGTTTCCTGCTGCAAGTTTGAGCTGCGGCAAAGTTTCCACCGCTGCTCAAACTCCGGAAAACAGCGGAAAACTCGCTGCACACCCCCACCCGTGTGAATGTACCCTAAAAAGATTACACTACACTACACAAAATAAAGAGTAAAACACTACATATACACACCCTTACACCGTTACCCAGCCACCCGCCCCCACCAATAAAAAATGAAAACGTCTTGTATGGCACAGTTTCCAAAATGGAGGCTCCAGCTGTTGCAAAACAACAACTCCCAGCATTGCAGGACAGCCATTGACTGTCCAGGCATGCTGGGAATTTTGTAACATCTGGAGGCACCCTGTTTGGGAAACACTGCTGTAGGGTATTTTTGGTTGAGGAGGCAAGTGTGATGCTTGCATCCGGGTCCATCACTATGCAAATCCCTAATTTAGGCCTCAAAGGCACATGGCACTCTCTCAGTGTGGAGCCCTGTTGTATTTCAAGGCAACAGTTTAGGGCCACATATGGGGTATTTCCTTTCTTGGGAAAAATTGCGTTACAAATTTTGGGGGCTTTTTCAACTTTTACCCCTTATGAAAAGCAAAAGTTAGGGGCTGCACTGGCAGGTTAGAGTAAAAAAAATATTTTTTTTTACACTAACATTCGGGTGTTGCCTCATACTTTTCATTTTCACAAGAGGTGAAGGGAGAAAAAGACCCCCCAAATTTGTAACATAATTTCTCCTGAGTATGAAAATACCCCATATGTGGGGTTCAGGAGTGAGAGCGCACCATGTACATGTAAAGTCGGTTTATTCGTTTTTTGTATTTTTCTGTTTAGGTGTGTATTCACACACTATGATGTTCAGACCAGTTTTCTATTCTCCCTGGATAGGGAATGGTTAATGCTCTGAACGAATGAGAACTCGGGTGTGTCTATTTTAAGCCAGACTTCTCCTGCATTCAGTGCTGGTTATTCGATGCAATACTATGATGTCTGCTACTTTAATGCCACTATGTCTGTTTGTGCAATTTGCTATGATGTCTGTTTGTGCAATATTCTGACTATGTCTGCTTAAGCATTTACCTTGTATTTATCTTGTCATTTTATCTGGGTTTTTAGCCATGGTTATATAGCATGCTAATTGTATTTTAGTCTGTGTTACATTAGTCGGTTTTGGGATTATGTTTGTTCGTTCTGCTTTGTCTGTGTTCACACTGAGTTAGGCTTGCTAGTGTTATCCGTGCTCTGTATTTTATTATTCCTGTTTTGTGTCCTGGAGTCTATCAAGACTCATCCAGTTCTAGTCTTGTATCTTGAGAAATATCCTGTCTAGTATCCTGACCAGTGTTCCTCTACGTTGTAGAGTTTTATGTTCTTGTATCCTTTTTTTTTAATGAAGTGCTGTGTTTTATATTTCTGTTTCCTACTGGGTCAGTATCCTGACCACACGGTGAAGTGTGCCCGCTGGCCAGTAGTCTATTTGCCTTTATTATTAATGGCTACTCCTTTTGTGGAGTGGGGTGTCCAGTTTGTTTGTTCTGTGTCCCAGTGTGAACAGTGTCATATGTTTCCTTATCAGTTTGTCTGTTTATATTCTGCCCTGTTGGTATTTGTATCCTGTTTGGTATGTCTGATTGTCTGATTGTTTTTCTGTTTCTGGCCTATGACCTACTATGTATATTGTTTATACTGTTTATTATTTGTTTTTACGCCACTGCACTTTAGCGCAGGCAGGGAGCTGCTCCAAGTTGTCGATCCATCACTTAGGATGAATGGGAAAGTAGGCAGGGAGAGTGTTTTTAGGGTCAGTTTAGGGCTCACTCTTCCTGTCCCCCAGTCTGTCAGGACAGTACATTTGAAGCCTAAATTGGTGATTTGCACAGGGGTGGCTTACAGCGGTTCTGACATAAATGCAAAAAAAATAAATAAATTTGACCCCATTTTGGAAACTACACTCCTCAAGGAAGGTTATAAGGGGTGCAGTAAGCCATAATACCCTGCAGGTGTTTGACACATTTTCATTAAATGTGAAAGGGAAAATGAAAAATTAGATTTTTTTTCAATAAGATGCTGGTGTTACACCAAAATTTTCATTTTTACAAGGGATAACGGGAGAAAAAGCCAACACAATTTTAATACCATTTCTTCTGAGTAAGAAAATACCCCATATGTGAATGTAAAGTGCTCTGCGACCACACTACAATGCTCAGAAGAAATGGTGTTACAAATTTTGGGGGCTTTTTCTCCTATCACCCCATTGGGTAATTTGGGGTAACACCAGCATTTAAAGGGGTATTCCAGGCAAGAACTTTTTTTATATATAGCAACTGGCTCCGGAAAGTTAAACAGATTTGTAAATTACTTATATTAAAAAATCTTAATCCTTCCAATAGTTATTAACTTCTGAAGTTTTCTGTCTAACTTCTCAATGATGATGTCACGTCCCGGGAGCTGTGCATGATGGGAGAATATCCCCATAGGAGCTGGACAGCTCCCGGGACGTGAGTCAACAGAAAGCAGTTAAACAGAAAACAGCAACTCAACTTCAGAAGCTAATAACTATTGGAAGGATTAAGATTTTTTAATAGAAGTAATTTACAAATCTGTTTAACTTTCCGGAGCCAGTTGATATATAAAAAAAAGTTTGGGCCTGGAATACCCCTTTAAGTGCAAAAAAATCAAATTTTTCATTTTCATGTCCCACTTTAATGAAAGTTCGTCAATCACCTGTGGGGTGTTAAAGGGGTATTCCAGGAAAAACATTTTTTTATATATATATCAACTGGCTCCAGAAAGTTAAACAGATTTGTGAATTACTTCTATTAAAAAATCTTAATCCTTTCAGTACCTATGAGCTTCTGAAGTTAAGGTTTTTTTTTTCTGTCTAAGTCCTCTCTGATGACACCTGTCTCGGGAAACTCCCAGTTTAGAAGAGGTTTGCTATGGGGATTTGCTTCTAAACTGGGCGTTTCCCGAGACAGGTGTCATCAGAGAGCACTTAGACAGAAAAGAAGAACCTTAACTTCAGATACTCATAAGTACTGAAAGGATTAAAGGGGTACTCCGGTGAAAACCTTTTTTCTTTTAAATCAACTGGTGGCAGAAAGTTAAACATATTTGTAAATTACTTCTATTAAAAATTCTTAATCCTTCCAGTTCTTATTAGCTGCTGAATGCTACAGAGGAAATTCCTTTCTTTTTGGAACACTGATGACATCACGAGCACAGTGCTCTCTGCTGACATCTCTGTCCATTTTAGCAACCATGCATAGCAGATGTATGCTAAGGGAAGCATGGTGGCTCAGTGGTTAGCACTGTTGCCTTGCAGTACTGGGGACTTGGTTCAAATCCCACTAAGGACAACAATAAATAAAGCGTTATTATTATTATAATTTCGTCAGCAGAGAGAACTGTGCTCGTGATGTCATCAGAGAGCATTAAAAAAGAAAAGAATTTCCTCTGTAGCATTCAGCAGCTAATAAGTACAGGAAGGATTAAGATTTTTTAATAGAAGTAATTTACAAATATGTTTTACTTTCTGCCTCCAGTTGATTTAAAAGAAAAAAGGTTTTCAGCGGAGTACCCCTTTAAGATTTTTTAATAGAAGTAATTTACAAATCTGTTTAACTTTCTGGAGCCAGCTGAAAGTTTGCCTGGAATACCCCTTTAAGGCTCACATTTCATGAGGGGTGTAGTTTTCCAAATAGTGTGGCATGAGATTTTTTTTTGCTGTTCTGGCATCATGCCCCCCAAAAAGCAATTCAGCAAAATTTGCTCTCTAAGGGTACATTCCCACACGGCGTATTTGCTGCGTATTTGCTGCTGCGTATTTTATTTTCTCTGTTGAAGTCAATGGGTAGGAAAATACGCAGCACAAAATACGCAGCAAAATACGCCGTGTGGGAACGTACCCTAAGGGTGCGTTCACAAGTGCGTATTTTTGCTGCAGATCTGCAGCAGATTTGCTGCTGCAGATTTTGCTGCTCATTGACTTCAATGGGCTGCAAAATGTGCTAAAGCAAATCTGCAGCAGAAAATAAGCACATGTGAACGCACCCTAAAAGCCCATTGTTGCTCCTGCCCTTCTGAGCCTGCTATTGCGCTCACAGAGCACTTTAAATCCACATATGAGGTATCTCCTTACTCAAGAGAGTTTACAAATTTAGGGGAGGGGGGCACTTTCTCCTATTGCCCCTTGTAAAAATGAAAAAAAAAATGGGGCTACAATTACATGTTAGTGTGAAAAAATTTTGATTTTGAATTTTCTCCTCCACGTTGATGCTATTCCTGTTAAACACCTAAAGGGTTAACAAACTTCCTGAATGTCATTTTGAATACTTTGAGATGTGCAGTTTTGATCATGGGGGCCATTATGGGGGATTTCTAACATAAAGACCCTCAAATTCACTTTAAAACTGAACTGGTCCCTGAATAATTTAGATTTAAAAAGGGAAAATTGCCTTTATACTTTGAAGTCCTCTAATGTGTTCAAAAAGTAAAAAACATGTCAACTTTATGATGCAAACATAAAGTAGACATATTGTAAATGTGAATCAATATGTAATTTATTTGGCATGTCTATTTTCCTTACAAGCAGAGAGCTTCAAAGTTAGAAAAATGTTAAATTTTCAAATTTTTCATAAAACTTTGAATATTTCACCAAGAAATCATGCAAGTATCGACAAAAATGTACCACTATCTTAAGGTAGAATATGTCACGAAAAAACTATCTCGGAATCAAATTCATAAGGAAAAGCATCTCAGAGTTAATAATGCGTGAAGTGACAGAGGTCAGATTTGAAAAAACGGTTGGGTCCTTAACCCCTTAAGGACCCAGCCAATTTTCAGTGTGGGACCCGGCCATTTTTTGCACATATGACCACTATTACTTTTAACATTAATAACTCTGGGATGCTTTTACCTTTCATTCTGATTCCGAGATTGTTTTTTCGGGACATATTCTACTTTATGTTAGGGGTAAAATTTTGTTGATACTTGCATCATTTCTTGGTGAAAAATTCCAAAATTTGATGAAAAAATTGAAAAATTTTTTTTTTTTTTTTTTACTTTGATGCTCTCTGCTTATAAGGAAAATGAATATTTCAAATAAATTATATATTGATTCATATATACAATATGTCTACTTTTATGTTTCCATCATAAAGTTGACATGTTTTTACTTTAGGAAGACATCAGAGGGCTTCAAAGTATAGCAGCAGTTTTCCAGAAAATTTTCAAAATCGAAATTTTTAAGGGACAAGTTCTTGTTTTGAAGTGGATTTGAAGGGCCTTCTTATTAGAAATACCCCACAAATTACCCCATTATAAAAACTGCACCCCTCAAAGTATTCAAATGACCCCATTATAAAAACTGCACCCCTCAAAGTATTCAAAATGACATTCAAAAGGTTTGTTAACCCTTTTTACATTGGCATGTTCTTGTAGACCCAGTTATTGAATTTTTACAAGGGGTAAAAGGAGAGAAATCTTCCTAAAATGTTTAACCCTATTTCTCTTGAGTAAGAAAATACCTCATATGTGTATGTCAAGGGTTCGGCGGGCGCAGTAGAGGGCTCAGAAGGGAAGGAGCGAGAGTGAGTTTTTCTGAAATGGTTTTTGGGGGGCATGTCACATTTAGAAAGCCCCTATGGTGCCAGAACAGCAAATAAAACACCACATGGCATACTATTTTGGAAACTACACCCCTCAAGGCACGTAACAAGGGGTCCAGTGAGCCTTAACACCCCACAGGTGTTTGATGACTTTTCGTTAAAGTTGGATGTGTAAATAATTTTTTTTTCACTAAAATGGTAGTTTTCCCTCAAATTAATTTTCTTTTACAAAGGATAATAGGACAGAATGCCCTCCCAAAATTTGTAACCCCATCTCTTCTGAGTATGGAAATACCCCATGTTAGGACATAAAATGCTTTGCGGGGGGGGACGTGGCTTGCTCATGGCGGCGTGAGGGCGCACTTCTTCTCGGCAAAGCGAATTGTATTCGCGAATATCGCACTATTCGTAATTACGAATATTTGTTGTTTTTTTTCACAGTACACATCACAGTCATCACATCATCCGTCTCTGCTTCCAGCTTGTGTGGTGTAAAGATTAGGCTCTAATACTACTGTGTGAGACTGGCGTGCGAATTTTCGCATATGCGAAAATTAGCATATGCTAATTTTCACATATGCGAATGTTTGTGTATGTAACTTTTTCGCATACGCGAATTTTCGCGTATGCGCAAATAAAACGAGGATATTACGAATCTACGAATATTCGCAAATATATGACGAATATTCGCGAATATATTCGCGAATATTCGCGAATTCGAATATGGCCTATGCTGCTCAACACTATTATCCAGCTGAACAGCGTTCAGCTGCTCGCGCTTGTCCCCCCTCACCTGCTCTCTCCCATGCCTCCCATGGATCACACTCTGAGGAAACAGACGAGGAGGGTGAGTGGGACCTTAAATCTAACCTAAAAGCTCTGCCTACTAAAAAGGACTTTGACATATGTGTGCACAGACTAGAGGCCAGCTACCAGAGGGAGATGGACTCACTCAAGGGGGACATGAGGCAGCTGGGGCAGCACTTAGAGGACATTGAGAAGCACCAGGAAGCCCTTGGAGACAGACTGGATTTTCATCAGCAGGTTCTGCAGGACCATGCTGCTAAGATCTCGGACCTCATTGGCATGCTGTTGGGCCTGGATGCGCCCTCCTCTATTGAGCTGGACCGTATTCACTGCTCTCTTGGGGCTAAACCCTCTGAAAATGCACCTCCCCGGGATGTGATTTGCAGGGTCCATTTTTACAAAGAAAAGGACAGGATTATGTCTGCTGTGCTGTCGCATGGTCCAATTGAGCTGGATGGAGCCACTGTGACTCTACTACCGGATTTGGCTAGGCGCACTCTCCAGCTTCACCGGGCCCTGAAGCCTGTCCTGGATGTGTTGCGGGAGAGAGAGATTCCCTGTAGATGGGGTTTCCCATTCCAATTGATTGTCCAGTTTCAGGGCAAGACGGCTATCTTTCTCCATCTGGGGGACTTACCAAAGTTCTTAGGAGCGCTTGAACTTCCTATGATCTCCCTGCCGGATTGGCCGACTATTCTGTGTCCCCTGGACCCACCGCAGCGTGACAAATGGGCCATAGTCCCACCGAAACGGAAGTACCGTAATAGATCTTCACAGGGTCCTCCTACTACTTGATTCTGTCTCCGCTCCTATGAGGGTATCTCATGTTTGCTGCAGTCCCTGTTTAAGCTGACTATCTGACCTTTGCTTAGATGTCGCCTGTACCTTTTGATGATTACACCTGAACTGGGGACTTCGTCCCTGTTCATTGTTGCCGGTTCCCTCTATATTATTTGTGTTATATAGTGCTTTGTATTTCTCTAAGTGCTATATCTATTTGTGCATTGCTACCTTCTTACGGGAGGGTCCTTGTGTCACTTGGTGGGTTGTGGGTTGGGAGGGGGGTTGTGGGCAGTTGTGTTGTGGGAAGTTTTTTTGACTACCTTGATTGTCTCTGCCTTGGGCCAAGATGGGCTGGCATTGCCCTGCCAAGAACCAGGCGGTGGGTGAGATGCCGCTTTATGCTGCTCTTCTAGTGGCTAGAGTACTGTTTACTGTCTGTGCTGCTCCTTGTTCTCTTTTGTGTTGTCATTCCTGTTCGTCCCTCTTGTTTCTTTTCTTCTCTTCTTTTTTTCTCTTCTCTCTTCCCTCCCTGCACCTTTTTCCCTCCCCTACCCTTCCTTATCCTTCCCGACCCCTGACCCTTAGTGACCACCATGGATACACTCTCCATTTGTTCGTTTAATGTGAAAGGCCTGAATGTCCCTTAAAAACGTCTCCAAATTTCTAGGTACCTACATAAACATAAGGTGATGGTTGCTCTGTTACAGGAAACTAATTTTCTATCCTCAGATTGCCCCACGATTACTGACCGGTTATTCCCGGTATGATATCACTCCATGTCCGCTGATTTTAAAACTAAAGGGGTATCTATAGCCTTCCATAGATCCTTCCAGCCTACTATATTGAAATCCTCATGTGACCCTCTTGGCCGTTATGTTTTTGTCCAGTTCTCTCATTCCACACATGTATTTACTGTTGCCTCTGCCTCTATTTTCCCAATCAAGGACAAGTTTCCTTTGCCTCTACAGTTCTCCGCCATCTAGATGAATTTGCCGGCTCTTCGCAGATAATCCTGGGCGGTGATTTCAACTGGGTATGGGATCCCCTCTTGGACAAGTCCACTGGTAAGTCTTCTCTGTCCTTTGCGGCCTTGCGTAGACTGAGGAAGGAGCTCCTTGATCGCCGGTTGGTAGATGTGTGGCGCACGACCCACCCGGGGATTAAGGACTTCACCTTTTTTTCATCTGCCCATAAGTCCTATAGTCGCTTGGATATGGTGTTCATTAGTCATCCACTTCTTTCTTTTTCTCCGCGCGCTACTATTGCCCCGATAGTTTGGGCAGACCATGCTCCAGTCCTTGTCAGTATAAAATTATCTCCTGGGGCTCCCCGTGCGTTCTTGTGGAGACTAAATGATCACCTCCTTAAGGATGTCTTATGTGTGCAAGAGGTTAAAAGGGTCATTTCTGACTTTTTGGACGTTCATGCCTCCGACACTACCTCGGCACCTACCCAAGGGGAGGCGTTGAAGTGTACGGTCCGTGGCATATTTATAGCTCATGGTTCCCATCTCAAAAAGGAACCTGCATGCCAACTACGTACTCTCTTTGACTCCCTTGCATCTTTGGAGGCATCCAATAAAAACTCCTATACTGATGCCACTAGGGCCCAAATTTCTACTGTGCGACAGCAGATACTTACGTGCCTGGACAGGAGGTCGTTCTGCTTAAGGGAAAGAGCACATAGGGGGTACTATGAGTATGCTGACAAGGCTGGATCCTGGCTCTCTAGAGCATCCTCGGTTGTCCACCCCCTACATTCTCTCCCTGACCTCACCTACATTAGGCAAATTACACTCTACACCGCAGATTACCAGTCCTTATATATTATTAAGGGTAGATACTCTGATCTTCCTGTCTCTGCCCTACGGGAAAAGATCGCTTCTTACCTAGATTGCCATAGTCTTCCTGCTCTGTCCCCTTCCTCCTGGGAACATTTGTAACAGCCGCTAGAGCTTGAGGAGGTGACCGATGCCATCAAAGCTTTGAAAAGTGGTAAGAGCCCGGGACCCGATGGATTCACGGCTCGATTCTATAAGCTGTTCTCTGATATGGTGGCTCCTCCCTTATTGCGCTCTTTCAATTCCATAAACGATGGTGCTCGCTTCCCTCAGGCTCTGGCTGCCCATATTACAGTACTCCCGAAACCTAATGAGGATCCCTCTAGCTGTGGTAATTATCGTCCCATCTCGCTCCTTAATGTAGATCTCAAATTGTACTTTAAGATTCTAGCCCTGTGTTTAGGCCCCCTACTACCATCACTCATACATACGGATCAAGTGGGCTTTGTTATGGACCGTGAGGCTAAGGATAACACTTTGAAGTCATAAATTATGGCCCTTTATAGAGGTGCGACTGCTTAAGTTAAGGTTACTGGTACGTTGTCAGCCCCTTTCGACATTAGGAATGGGACACGGCAGGGTTGTCCTCTGTCTCCCCTTCTTTATGTGATTGCAATGGAATACTTGGCTGTGGCATTGAGACAGAACGACTCTATTAGGGGCCTCTCCTTCCGTCCTTCCACCTATAAGTTGTCACTTTTCGCAGATGACGTTTTACTGTATGTTTCCTCCCCTCGTATCTCCCTCCCTGTTATCCTCTCCGAGTTCGCAGACTATGGCGCTCTGAGTCACTTAAAGGTCAAATCGCATAAATCGGAACTCCTCAACATATCTATACCCCGGGATGCCTTTGCTGACATCGCTTCCCAGTTTCCCTTTAAGATCGAACACACCACAATTTTGTATCTAGGCATACAATTGGGTCCCGACCTTTCCTCTTTGTTTAATACTAATTATCTCCCCTTACTGCGCTCTAATGAAAGGGACTTCTCCATTTGGGGCAAGCTTACACTCTCTTGGTTTGGAAGGATGGCGGCAGTCAAGATGGATGTCTTACCACGTCTGTTGTACTTTATGCAGACGTTACCGTTTCGGGTCCCGGTGTCCTTCTTCTCCAGGCTCAGATCCATGGTAACCAGGTTTATCTGGTCCGCGAGTGGTCCTAGGGTGCGGCATCAGGTTTTGATACGGAGCCGAGAGAGGGGGGGGCCCCGGACTTCCGTCTCTATTATAAGGCGGTGATCTGCTCTCGCATCTTAGACTTCTGCCATCATACCTCCTCCAAACAATGGGTGGTGCTGGAAACAGCTCTTACCCCAATCCATCCTGTGGCTCTCTCCTGGCTGCCCCTGGGATCTAGACCCTCTGGTGTAGCTCTCCCATACTGGCAACAGAAGGTGCGTAAGAAAAGGGAATCTATCCTGACTACCTCGGATCTGTCTTCCCGGCCCGGCACACTCACCCCTCTGTTCAGCAACCCTGCTCTTGGGCATGACCAGGCCGTCCTTTCCTTGTTATCCTGCTCCACTGCTTCCCTTCCCAGATTGCGTGGAGTGACTACCTCCTCAGCCCTGATTCCCCTAGCTTCCGTCAATACTGAATCCCCTGGTTCTTGGTTCACATATGAGCACTTGTGATCCTTTTACTTATCCCTGCATCCGACTTCACAAATACATCGACCCCTGACTGCTTTTGAGACCCTGTGCACTCTTTCTTCTCCACCACACACACCATTTCCTCGGTCTACGCTATGCTGTGAAGTACAGTTGAAGACCCGATCAAACCTGACTTTATTGGATGTTGGGAATCGGATTTGGGTCGTGTCTTTTCTGATTCTGAAATAGTTAGGACCTTTACCCTGACACATAGGGCCTCTCTTTCCTCTAGGATACAGGAGCGCAACTTTAAGATCTTGTGTCATTGGTACAGATGTCCTGACCGGTTGCATAAGATTTTCCCCACCGTGCCGGCGACATGCTGGCAATGTCACCAGGAAGTGGGCTCTTACCTTCATACCTGGTGGTCTTGTCCTCTTGTTCACTCTTTCTGGGTGGGGGTGTTTGATCTGTACAATAAGGTTTCCTCAAGCTCGATCTCTCCTGACCCCGCTGTAGCTCTTCTCTCTATCTTAGGGTGGGTTCACACTACGTTTTCTCCTATACGGGAGCGCATACGGCAGGGGGGAGCTAAAACCTCGCGCTCCCGTATGCCTTCGTATGCGCTCCCGTATGTCATTCATTTCAATGAGCCGGCCGGAGTGAAACGTTTGGTCCGGTTGGCTCATTTTTGTGCCGTATGCGCTTTTACAACCGGACCTCAAACCGTGGATGACCACAGTTTTAGGTCCGGTTGTAAAAGCGCATACGGCGCAAAAATGAGCCGACCGGACCGAACGTTTCACTCCGGCCGGCTCATTGAAATGAATGACATACGGGAGCGCATACGAAGGCATACGGGAGCACGAGGTTTTAGCTCCCCCCTGCCGTATGCGCTCCCGTATGGGAGAAAATGTAGTGTGAACCCAGCCTTACCTGGCTCATTATCCAGGGCTAAAAAGGGTCTCCTGAGGCATTTTCTGGGTGCTGCCAGAGCAATTATCCCTCGCCATTGGAAGACTATGGTGACACCCACGAGGGTCGAGCTTGTGGAAACACTGAACAGGGTTCGTAGAATGGAGGAAATGGTGGCAACAGATACTGACAAATTGGACGTCTTTATGACGGTATGGGCCTCTTGGCACCGGTTTAGGGACTCAGTAGACTTTCTTTACTGGCTAAGATAGCTTTTGTGCCTATTTCGTAGTGGCTTCTCTAAATCAATAAAAATATATTTGCCATAAAATGCTTTGCGGGCAAATTACAATGCTCAGAAGAGAAGGAGTCACTTCTGGCTTTTGAGAAGCAGATTTTGCTGAAATGGTTTTTGGGGGGCATGTCACATTTAAGAAGCCCCTATGGTGCCAGAACAGCAAAAAAAAACACATGGCATACTATTTTGGAAACTACTCCCCTCAAGGCAAGTAACAAGGGGTCCAGTGAGCCTTAATGCCCCACAGGTGTTTGACGACTTTTCGTTAAAGTTGGATGTGTAAATGATTTTTTTTTCACTAAAATGCTAGTTTTCCCTCAAATGAAACATTTTTACAAGGAATAATAGGACAAAATGGCCTCCAAAATTTGTAACCCCATCTCTTCTGATTATCGAAATACCCCATGTGTGGACGTCAAGTGCTCTGCTGGCGCAATACAATGCTCAGAAGAGAAGGAGTGCCATTGAGCTTTTGGGAAAAAAAATTTTGGAATGGAAGTCAGGGGTCATGTGCGTTTACAAAGTCCCCCGTGCAGCCAGAACAGTGGAACACCCACATGTGACCCTATTTTGGAAACTACACCCCTCACAGAATTTAATAAGGGGTGCAGTGAGTATTTTCACCCCACTGGCGTTTGACAGATCTTTGGAACAGTGGCCTGTGCAAATGCAAAATTCAATTTTTCATTTTCATGGACCACTGTTCCAAAAATCTGTCAGACACCTGTGGGGCGTAAATGCTCACTGTACCCCTTATTACATTACGTGAGGAGTGTAGTTTCCAAAATGGGGTCACATGTGGGGGGGGGGTCCATTGTTCTGGCACTATGGGGGCTTTGTAAACACATGTGGCCTTCAATTCTGGACAAATTTTCTCTTCAAAAGCCCAATGGCGCTCCTTCTCTTCTGAGCATTGTAGTTTGCTCGCAGAGTAATTTACATCCACATATGGGGTATGTTCTTACTCAGAAGAAAGGGGGTTACAAATTTTGGGGGGCTTTTTTCCTATTTTCCCTTGTGAAAATGAAAAATGTAGGGTAACACCAGCATTTTAGTGAAAACATTTTTTTTTTTCATTTTTCCATCCAACTTTGAAGAATTTTTATTAAACACCTGTGGGGTGTTAAGGCGCACGATACTCCTTGTTACGTTCCGTGAGGGGTGTAGTTTCCAAAATGGGGTCAATAGTGGGTATTTCTTTTTTTGCGTTTATGTCAGAACTGCTGTAAAATCAGCCACCCGTGTGCAAATCACCAATTTAGGCCTCAAATGTACATAGTGCACTCTCACTCCTGAGCCTTGTTGTACGCCTGCAGAGCATTTTACGCCCACATATGGGGTATTTCCGTACTCAGGAGAAATTGCGTTACAAATTTTGTGGGTCTTTTTTCCTTTTAACGCTTAAAATTTGGGGGCAACACCAGCATGTTAGTGTAACATTTTTTATTTTTTTACACTAACAAGCTGGTGTAGCCCCCAAATTTTCCTTTTCATAAGGGGTAAAAGAAAAAAAAGCCCCCCAAAATTTGTAGTGCAATTTCTCCCGAGTACGGAAATACCCCATATGTGGCCCTAAACTGTTTCCTTGAAATACGACAGGGCTCCGAAGTGAGAGAGCTCCATGCGCATTTGAGGACTAAATTAGGGATTGCATAGGGGTGGACACAGGGGTATTCTACGCCAGTGATTCCCAAACAGGGTGCCTCCAGCTTTTGCTAAATTCCTAGCATGCCTGGACAGTCAGTGGCTGTCCGGAAATGCTGGGAGTTGTTGTTTTGCAACAGCTGGAGGCTCCGTTTTGGAAACACTGCCGTACAATAGATTTTTCATTTTTATTGGGGGGGGGGGGGGGGGGGACAGTGTAAGGGGGGTGTATATGTAGTGTTTTATCCTTTATTAAGTGTTAGTGTAGTGTAGTGTTTTTAGGGTACATTTGCACTGGCGTGTTACGGTGAATTTCCCGCTAGGAGTTTGCGCTGCAGAGAAAAATTTGCCGCAGCCCAAACTTGACGCAGGAAACTTACTTTAAACCTGCCCATGTGAATGTACCCTGTACGTTTACATGGGGGGGGGGGGGGGAACCTCCAGCTGTTTTAAAACTACAACTCCCAGCATTTACTGACAGGCCGTGCATGCTGGGAGTTGTACTTTTGCAACAGCTGGAGGCACACTGGTTGGAAAACCTTCAGTTAGGTTCTGCTACCTAACTCAGTATTTTCCAACCAGTGTGCCTCCAGCTGTTGCAAAACTACAACTCCCAGCATGTACTGATCACCAAAGGGCATGCTGGGAGATGTAGTTATGCAACAGCTAGAGGTATGCAACTACAACTACCAGCATGCCGAGACAGCTGTTTGGGCATGCTGGGATTTGCAGTTTTGCAACATCTGGAGGGCCACAGTGATCTCCAAACTGTGGCCCTCTAGATGTTGCAAAACTACAAATCCCAGCATGCCCAGACAGCAAACAGCTGTTTGGGCATGCTAGGAGTTGTAGTTTTGCAAGATCTGGAGGGAGTCAGTTTAGAGACCACTGTATAGTGGTCTCAAACTGTAGCCCTCCAGCTGTTGCAAAACTACATATTCCAGCATGCCCGAACAGCTGTCTGGGCATGATGGGAGTTGTAGTTTTGCAACATCTGGAGGGCTACAGATAGAGACCACTGTATAGTGGTCTCAAACTGTACCCTCCAGATGTTGCTAGGCAACTCACCGGCTTCCGTAGGATCCAGCCGCATGACATGCTGCCCGCCGATCTCCATCGCCCGCTGCCTCCCGATGGGTAAGTGGACTTTGGCACCCGGTCCCTGTCGGTTTCCCTGTCCTGCCCCGCCTATTGTGGGTGGGCAGGACAGGGAAAACAAAATATAACCCCCCCGCCCCTGATCTGCTATTGGTCGTCGCTTCTGGACGACCAATAGGAGGGGTGGCACCCCTGCCACCTCACTCCTATCCCTTCAGGGGGATCGTAGGTGTCTTAGACAACCGCGATCCCCCTTATATTCTGGGTCACCATAGACCCGTAATGACCCGGAATCGCGCAAGTCGCAAGTGTGAATTCACAGGAGGGTCTGATGCCCCCCCCCCCCCCCTGGGCGTTTGCACGGGATGCCTGCTGAATGATTTCAGCAGGCATCCCGGTCCGATCCCTGCCCGGTGCGCGGCAGGGGCCAGAATTCTCCATGACGTACGTGTATGTCATGGGTCCTTAAGTACCAGGGTGTCATGATGTACGCGTACGTCAAGGGTCCTTAAGGGGTTAACCCCTTAAGGACGCAGCCCATTTGGGCCTTAAAGGGGTAGTCCAGTGGTGAAAAACGTATCCCCTATCCTAAGAATAGGGGATAAGTTTGAGATCGCGGGGGGGTCCGACCGCTGGGGCCCCCTGCGATCTCTCTGTACGGGGGCCTGGCTCTCGGCCCACATAGCGGGTGTCGACCCCTGCACGAAGCAGCGGCCGACACGCCCCCTCAATACATCTCAATGGCAGAGCCGGAGATTGCCGAAGGCAGCGCTTCGGCTCTGCCATAGAGTTGTATTGAGGGGGCGTGTCGGCTGCCGCCTCATGCGGAGGTCGACACGCCCCCTTCCCGCGGGCTGTCGGGGCTCCGTACAGGAGATCGCAGGGGGCCCCAGCGGTCGGAGTCGTGACGTTACGGATTTCTGTTTCCGTGGTCGGGACCCAGACCCTCGAGCGCTTCCGCACAAGAAACAGGTGGGTGCCGCATGCTATATTGCGGGGGTCCCCAGCGGCGGGACCCCCACAATCAGAAATCTTATCCCCTATCCTTTGGATAGAGGATAAGATGTCTAGTGGTGGAGTACCCCTTTAATGCCAGACATTGACGTGATTGCTAATGCCCAGTTTACAGTCTTGTGACCAGAGACATCTCAGTGCTCTGTAGACACAACAAAGCAGGTCTGTTCAACCTGGTGGAAGCCTCCAGTGAAGTCACATAGGTAACTAAAATATGTTCCTAATCTAAATTAAACTGGAGTAAGATTTGTCACATCGATTAAGAGGCACATACCTATTTGCTGTATCTATCTTAGGTAGGTCTCCACTACAACCCACAGTGAACATATCAAATATAGCAAAGGGAATGGTCCAGAAATGTATTTTCCATACCAGGGCTACTGATAGGGACAAATAGCATTAAATGGCCGACATTTAAAGGGGTATTCCAGGCAAAACCTTTTTTTATATATATCAACTGGCTCCGGAAAAGTTAAACAAATTTGTAAATTACTTCAATTAACCCCTTCAGGACGGAGCCCATTTTGGCCTTAAGGACCGGAGCGTTTTTTGCACATCTGACCACTGTCACTTTAAACATTAATAACTCTGGAATGCTTTTAGTTATCATTCTGATTCCGAGATTGTTTTTTCGTGACATATTCTACTTTAACATAGTGGTAAATTTTTGTCGATACTTGCATCCTTTCTTGGTGAAAAATCCGTAAATTTGATGAAAAATTTGAAAATTTTGCATTTTTCTAACTTTGAAGCTCTCTGCTTGTAAGGAAAATGGATATTACGAATACATTTTTTTTTGGTTCACATATACAATATGTCTACTTTATGTTTGCATCATAAAATTGACGTGTTTTTACTTTTGGAAGACCCCAGAGGGCTTCAACGGTCAGCAGCAATTTTCCGATTTTTCACAAAATTTTCAAACTCAGTATTTTTCAGGGACCAGTTCAGGTTTGAAGTGGATTTGAAGGGTCTTCATATTAGAAATACCCCATAAATGACCCCATTATAAAAACTACACCCCCCAAAGTATTCAAAATGACATTCAGTCAGCGTTTTAACTCTTTAGGTTTTTTTCACGAATAGCAGCAAAGTGAAGGAGAAAATTCACAATCTTCATTTTTTACACTCACATGTTCTTGTAGACCCAATTTTTGAATTTTTACAAGGGGTAAAAGGACAAAATTTTTACTTGTGAATTTTGTAGCCCAATTTCTCTCGAGTAAGGACATACCTAATATGTCTATGTAAAGTGTTCGGCGGGCGCAGTAGAGGGCTCAGAAGGGAAGGAGCGACAAGGGGATTTTGGAGAGTACGTTTTTCTGAAATGGTTTTTGGGGGGCATGTTACCTTTAGGAAGCCCTTATGGTGCCAGAACAGCAAAAAAAAAAAAAAACACATGGCATACCATTTTGGAAACTAGACCCCTCGGGGAATGTAACAAGGGATAAAGTGAACCTTAATACCCCACAGGTGTTTCACGACTTTTGCAAATGTAAAATAAAATTTTTTTTTTTACCTAAAATGCTTGTTTTCCCAAAAATTTTTTATTTTTAAAAAGGGTAATAGCAGAAAATACCCCTAAAAATTTGAAGCCCAATTTCTCCCGATTCAGAAAACACCCCATATGGGGGTGAGAAGTGCTCTGCTGGCGCACTACAGGTCTCGGAAGAGAAGGAGTCACATTTGGCTTTTTGAACGCAAATTTTTCTCTGGGGGCATGCCGCATTTAGGAAGCCCCTATGGTGCCAGGACAGCAAAAAAAAAACACATAGGGGTGGACATAGGGGTATTCTACGCCAGTGATTCCCAAACAGGGTGCCTCCAGCTGTTGCAAAACTCCCAGCATGCCTGGACAGTCAACGGCTGTCCGACAATACTGGGAGTTGTTTTGCAACAGCTGGAGGCTCCGTTCTGGAAACAGTGGCGTACCAGACGTTTTTCATTTTTATTGGGGAGGGGAGGGGGACTGTGTAGGGGTATGTGTAGTGTTTTTTTACTTTTTATTTAATTTTTTGTGTTAGTGTAGTGTAGTGTTTTTAGGGTACAGTCACACGGGCGGGGGTTCACAGTAGTTTCTCGCTGGCAATTTGAGCTGCAGCAGAAAGTTTGCGGCAGCTCAAATTTGCAGCCAGATACTTACTGTAATCCTCCGCCCATGTGAGTGTACCCTGTACGTTCACATTGGGGGGGACATCCAGCTGTTGCATAACTACAACTCCCAGCATGCCCGTTGACTGTCGGTGACTGCTGAGAGTTGCAGTTTTGCAATAACTGTAGGCACACTGGTTATGTATCACTGAGTTTGTGACCTAACTCAGTGTTTCACAACCAGTGTGCCTCCAGCTGTTGCAAAACTACAACTCCCAGCATGTACGGTGCATGGTGTACGGTGACTGCTGAGAGTTGTAGTTTGCAACAGCTGGAGGCACACCGGTCGTGAAACACTGAGTTAGGTAAAAAAAAACTGAGTTTCACAACCAGTGTGCCTTCAGCTGTTGCAAACCTACAACTCTCAGCAGTCACCGACAGCCAACGGACATGCTGGGAGTTGTAGTTATGCAACCAGCAGATGCACCACTACAACTCCCAGCATGCACTTTAGCTGTTTGTGCAAGCTGGTAGTTGTAGTTATACAACAGCTGAAGGTACACTTTTCCATAGAAAGAATGTGCCTCCAGCTGTTGCAAAACCATAAGTCCCAGCTTGCCCATAAGGGAATGCTGGGAGTTGTGGTGGTCTGCCCCCTGCTGTTGCATAACTACAGCTCCCAGCATGCCCTTTTTGCATGCTGGGAGCTGTTGCTAAGCAACAGCAGGAGGCTGTCACTCACCTCCAATGATCCTCGCCGCACAGGTCAGTCCCTCGTCGTCTCCGCCGCCGCAGCTGCTCCTGGGGCCCCAATCCAAACAGGGGCACCGGGGATCGGGGTCCCCAGCACCCGGGGTGCACGTCCCGCACCCGCTCACGTCCTCCAGAAGAGGGGCGGAGCGGGTGCGGGAGTGACACCCGCAGCAGGCGCCCTGATTGGTCGGCCGGTAATCCGGCCGACGAATCAGGGCGATCGTGAGGTGGCACCAGTGCCACCTCACCCCTGCAGGCTCTGGCTGTTCGGGGCCGTCAGAGACGGCCCCGAACAGCCAGTAATTCCGGGTCATCGGGTCACTGGAGACCCGATTGACCCGGAATCGCCGCAGATCGCTGGACTGAATTGTCCAACGATCTGCGGTGATCGCCAACATGGGGGGGCATAATGACCCCCCTGGGCGATATGCCGGGATGCCTGCTGAAAGATTTCAGCAGGCATCCGGCCCCGGCTCCCCTCCGGCTAGCGGTGGGGACCGGAATTCCCACGGACGTATGGATACGCCCTCGGTCCTTAAGGACTCGGGATGCAGGGCGTATCCATACGCCCTATGTCCTGAAGAGGTTAAAAAATATTAATCCTTCAAATAGTTATTAGCTTCTGAAGTTTTCTGTCTAACTGCTCAATGATGATGTCACATCCCGGGAGCTGTGCATGATGGGAGAATATCCCCATAGGAACTGCACAGCTCCCGGGACGTGAGTCATCAGAGAGCAGTTAGACAGAAAACAACAACTTAACTTCAGAAGCTAATAACTATTGGAAGGATTAAGATTTTTTTAATAGAAGTAATTTACAAATCTGTTTAACTTTTTGAAGCCAGTTGATATATAAAAAAAAAGTTTTGGCCTGGAATACCCCTTTAATGCATGTACAGAATAGGGCTGCTAGTGAAGATTAGATTTATGCTCTCTGCTAGAACAGTGTAATGGCTTCTTTAAGTGACTTGTTCCTGAACATCGCTTAAAAATACCTGTATAGAAAATGTATTTTAAAAATGTTTCATGTGTGAGAATTGAATTACTTTTTCATTATTAATTTTGAATGGAAATGCCATGATGACAACCAAAATTTCCCATGTAAATTCTCACCTGTAATTGTAATGATTATGTCTTTGTTGTCAGAGTATTCATGCGTCATTGCATACAAACAATTCAAGAATGCACCAGATGACAACTGTTAATGAATGGCATTTGGCTGATTCACACACTATCTGCTTGCATTGCTATGAAGTTATGTGCTTTTAGGAAATTCATGACAGAAGCATCAAATGCTGGGAACTGCAATGGATTTTGATCTTGTTTTTTTTTAATTTTTTTTTACATGACCAGTTGACACCTTTCTTTTGTAGGGGGGGGGGGCTGCAATTTTGCAACATTTGAACTTTTAAGATGTTTTGATAATTACACAGTGCACTTAACCCCTTCATGACCCGGGGTTTTTCCGTTTTTGCATTTTAATTTTTTCCTCCTTTTCTCCTACTCAGCGTCTAAAGGGTTAATAGGGCATGGCACAGCGACGCAGCCCGTGCACAGTGACGCAGCCCGTGCACAGATACGATTTCAGCCGATTTGAGGTTCTGAAAATGTATCTGTGCAGCGGACACTCAAATCGTGATGTGAACCCAGCCTAAATATAAAAGACATGAACCAGTCACCCATCCAGTATCTTTGTATTTACAGATATAAAGGCAGAAATGTAGAAAAACTTGCACTGAGGAATAGGGGAGCAGTTGCCTATAACAACCAGTCAGATTGCTTTTTTCATTTTTAAAAGGGGTTTGACAAAGATGAGGGATTAGATGTAGGGAGGTAAAGCACTGTGGAGAGATTAGTAGGTAAGAGTGAGGATTGTAAATTTAATTTTAAATTGAATTAAAGTGAATGTGCAATTAGTGCAGTTACTGGCACAGAATAGAGGTATCGGTGTTTCTGTTATATTCACAATAGACTGGAGTGGGGAGAGTTTGGTGATGGGAATACCCATTAGTTAAGAGTTATGTATGGGAATCTATGAGTGCAACAAGAGTTTAACCCCTTAAGGACCAGGCCATTTTACACCTTAGGACCAGAGCGTTTTTTTTGAACATCTGACCGCTGTCACTTTAAACATTAATAACTCTGGGATGCTTTTAGTTATCATTCTGATTCTGAGACTGTTTTTTCGTGACATATTCTACTTTAACATGGTGGAAAATTTTTGTGGTAACTTGCATCTTTTCTTGGTGAAAAATCCCCAAATTTCATGAAAAAATAGAAAATTTTGCATTTTTCTAACTTTGAAGCTCTCTGCTTGTAAGGAAAATGGATATTCCAAATACATTTTTTTATTCACATATACAATATGTCTACTTTATGTTTGCATCATAAAATTGACAAGTTTTTACTTTTGGAAGACATCAGAGGGCTTCAAAGTTCAGCAGCAATTTTCCAATTTTTCACAAAATTTTCAAACTCACTATTTTTCAGGGACCAGTTCAGGTTTGAAGTGGATTTGAAGGGTCTTCATATTAGAAATACCCCATAAAAGACCCCATTATAAAAACTGCACCCCCAAAAGTATTCAAAATGGCATTCAATCAGCATTTTAACCCTTTAGGTGTTTCACAGGAATAGCAGCAAAGTGAAGGAGAAAATTCACAATCTTTATTTTTTACACTTGCATGTTCTTGTAGACCCAATTTTTGAATTTTTACAAGGGGTAAAAGGAGAAAATTTATACTTGTGTTTGTAGCCCAATTTCTCTCGAGTAAGCACATACCTCATATGTCTATGTAAAGTGTTCGGCGGGCGCAGTAGAGGGCTCAGAAGCGAAGGAGTGACAAGGGGATTTTGGAGAGTACGTTTTTCTGAAATGGTTTTTGGGGGGCATGTTGCATTTAGGAAGCCCCTATGGTGCCAGAACAGCAAAAAAAAAAACACATGGCACACCATTTTGGAAACTAGACCCCTTGAGGAACGTAACAAGGAATTAAGTGAGCGTTAATACCCCACAGGTGTTTCACGACTTTTGCATATGTAAAAAAAATATATATTTTTCCACTAAAATGTGTGTTTCCCCCCAAATTTCACATTTTTGCAAGGGTTTATAGCAGAAAATACCCCCCAAAATTTGTAACCCCGTCTCGTCTGAGTATGGAGGTACCCCATAAGTTGAACTACGGGCGAACTACAATGCTCAGAAGAGAAGGAGTCATATTTGGCTTTTTAAGAGCAAATTTTGGTCGGGGGGCATGTCGCATTTAGAAAGCCCCTATGCTGCCAGAACAGCAAAAAAAACACATGGCATACCATTTTGGAAACTAGACCCCTTGATGAACGTAACAAGGAATAAAGTGAGCCTTAATACCCCACAGGGGTTTCACAACTTTTTCATATGTAAAAAAAAAAAAAATATTTCACTAAAATGTGTGTTTCCCCCCAAATTTCACATTTTTGCAAAGGTTAATAGCAGAAAATACCCCCCAAAATTTGTAACCCCATTTCTTCTGAGTATGGAAATACCCCATGTGTGGACGTCAAGTGCCCTGCGGTTGAACTACAATGCTCAGAAGAGGAGGAGCGCCATTGAGCTTTTGAATTTGAATTTGTTTGGAATGGTAGTCAGGGGTCATGTGCGTTTACAAAGCCCCCGTGGTGCCAGAACAGTGGACCCCCCCACATATGACCCCATTTTGGAAACTACACCCCTCACAGAATTTAATAAGGGGTGCAGTGAGTATTTACACCCCACTGGCATTTGACAGATGTTTGGAACAGTGGGCTGAGCAAATGAAAAATTAAATTTTTCATTTTCAAGGACCACTATTCTAAAAATCTGTCAGACACCTGTGGGGCGTAAATGCTCACTGTACCCCTTATTACATTACGTGAGGGGTGTAGTTTCCAAAATGGGGTCACATGTTAGGGGGTCCATTGTTCTGGCACTATGGGGGATTTGTAAACACACGTGGCCTTCAATTCCGGACACATTTTCTCTTCAAAATCCCAATGGCGCTCCTTCTGTTCTGAGCATTGTAGTTCGACCGCCAAGCATTTTACATCCACATTTGGGGTATTTTCTTCTCAGAAGAAATGGGGTTACAAATTTTGGGGGGCTTTTTTCCTATTTTCCCTTGTGAAAATGAAAAATTTAGGGTAACACCAGCATTTTTGTGAAATTATTATTATTTTTTTCATTTTCCCATCCAACTTTAAGGAAAATTTGTCAAACACCTGTGGGGTGTTAATGCTCACTATACCCCTTGTTACATTCCGTGAGGGGTGTAGTTTCCAAAATGGGGTCACATGTTGGTATTTATTTTTTTGTGTTTATGTCAGAACCGCTGTAAAATTAGCCACCCCTGTGCAAATCACCAATTTAGGCTTCAAATGCACATAGTGCGCTCTCACTCCTGAGCCTTGTTGTGCGTCCGCAGAGCATTTTACGCCCACATATGGGGTATTTCCGTACTCAGGAGAAATTGCGTTACAAATTTTGGGGGTCTTTTTTTCCTTTTACCTTTTGTGAAAATAAAAAGTAAAGGGCAACACCAGCATGTTAGTGTAAAAAAAAATTTTTTTTTACACTAACAGGCTGGTGTAGACCCCAACTTTTCCTTTTCATAAGGGGTAAAAGGAGAAAAAGCCCCCCCAAAATTTGTAGTGTAATTTCTCCCGAGTACGAAGATACCCCATATGTGGCCCTAAACTGTTTCCTTGAAATACGACAGGGCTCCGAAGTGAGAGAGCGCCATGCGCATTTGAGGACTAAATTAGGGATTGCATAGGGGTGGACATAGGGGTATTCTACGCCAGTGATTCCCAAACAGGGTGCCTCCAGCTGTTGATAAACTCCCAGAATGCCTGGAAAGTCAGTGGCTGTCCAGAAATGCTGGGAGTTGTTGTTTTGAAACAGCTGGAGGCTCCGTTTTGGAAACACTGCTGTAAAATAAGTTTTTAATTTTTATTGGGGGGGACGACAGTGTAAGGGGTGTATATGTAGTGTTTTACCCTTTATTATGTGTTAGTGTAGTGTAGTGTTTTTAGAGTACATTCACACTGGCAGAGGTTTACAGTGAGTTCCCTGCTAGGAGTTTGCGCTGCGGCGAAAAATTTGCCGCAGCTCATACTTGAAACAGAAAACTTACTGTAAGCCTGTCCGTGTGAATGTACCCTGTACATTCACATGGGGGGGGCAAACCTCCAGCTGTTTCAAAACTACAACTACCAGCATGTACTGACAGACAGTGCATGCTGGGAGTTGTACTTTTGCAACAGCTGGAGACACACTAGATTCTGTTATCTAACTCAATATTTTCCAACCAGTGTGCCTCCAGCTGTTGCAAAACTACAACTCCCAGCATGTACTGATCACCGAAGGGCATGCTGGGAGATGTAGTTATGCAACAGCTGGAAGGATCGCATCTACAACTCCCAGCATGCTGAGACAGCTGTTTGCTGTCTGTGCATGCTGGGATTTGCAGTTTTGCAACATCTGGGGAGCTACATTATAGAGACCACTGCAAACTGTGGCCCTCCAGATGCTGGAAAACTACAAATCTCAGCATGCCCAGACAGCAAACAGTTGGGTGGGCATGCTAGGAGTTGTAGTTTTGCAAGATCTGGAGGGCTATAGTTCAGAGACTACCATATAGTGGTCTCAAACTGTAGCCCTCCAGCTGTTGCAAAACTACATCTCCCAGCATGCCCAAACAGCTGTCTGGGCATGCTGGGAGTTGTAGTTGTTCAACATCTGGAGTGCTACAGTATAGAGACCACTATATAGTGGTCTCGGACTGCAGCCCTCCAGATGTTGCTAGGCAACTTACCGGCTTCCGTCGGATCCAGGGAGCTTGCTGCACGACATCGCCGCCCGCCGATCTCCAACGCCGATCGTCGCCCGCAGCCTCCGCAGATCGGTAAGTGGACTCTGGCGCCGGTCCTCTGTCGTTTCCCCGTTCTGCCCCGCCTATTGTGGGTGGGCAGAACGGGTAAAACGAAAGTTAACCCCCCCGCCCCCGGTCTTCTATTGGTGGTCACGTCTAGACCACCAATAGCAGGGTTAGGAGGGGTGGCACCCCTGCCACCTCACTTCTATCTCTTCAGGGGGATTGTGGGTGTCTTAGACACCCGCGATCCCCCTTATATTCCGGGTCACCAGGTCACCATAGACCCGTAATGACCCAGAATTGCGCAAATCGCAAGTCTGATGACCCCCCTGGGCATTTGCGTGGGGTGCCTGCTGATAGATATCAGCAGTCACCCCGGTCCATTCCCCGCCTGGCGCGCGGCGGGGACCGAAATTCCCACGGGCGTACAGGTACACCCTTGGTCCTTAAGTACCAGGGAGCAAAGGCTTACCTGTACGCCCTTGGTCCTTAAGGGGTTAAAGGGGTACTTCGGTGAAATTTTATTTTATTTTTTTTAATCAACTGGTGGCAGAAAGTTAAACAGATTTGTAAATTACTTCTATTAAAAAATATTAATCCTTCCTGTACTTATTAGCTGCTGAATACTACAGTGGAAATTACTTTCAGTTTGAAACACAGAGCTGTCTGTTGACATCACGAGCACAGTGCTCTCTGCTGACATCTCTGTCCATTTTAGAAACTGCCAGAGTAAAAGGAAATCCCCATAGCAAACATATGCTGTTCTGGGCATTTCCTAAAATGGACAGAGATGTCAGCAGAGAGCACTGTGGTCATGATGTCAGCAGACAGCTTTGTGTTTTTAAAAAGAAAAGAATTTCCGCTGTAGTATTCAGCAGCTAATAAGTACAGGAAGGATTAAGATTTTTTAATAGAAGTAATTTACAAATCTGTTTAACTTTCTGGCACCAGCTGATTAATAAAAAAAAAAGTTTTTCACCGGAGTACCCCTTTAAACTGTATCCACAGTAAGAAAAGGTAGAATCTGTCTATTTTATGAGGTGCAAGTTAGTGTGCAATGAATATAGGAATATTTAGGACCAATATAGGAAGGGAAAATGGATGTTGGGGCCGTATTTTATAGGACGATTATCTAGCCAATAATTGCCATATGTTATAGGCCCAATGGTCAACCAGTTTATGAGCAAGTGCTTATTTGTCAGTTAATCAAATCGTTTAGCTTTGTCTCAAAATCCTTGTTCATTTGCCACACGTCACCCTGTGTAATAGGGGATGTGTGGCTAATGAATGATAGAAATAAAGAGTCACATAAACGATCCAGGCATCATTCGCACAACTCTGTCTGCTCGATAACCAAGCCATGTAATAGACTGATTAATGAGTGCCCATGTACAAAGAAGTCCAATGGAACTGTTTGTGCCAGTGTTATTAACTCTTACACAGGAAATTGTAAATCTGCTTAGTGATGTGTGGATGTATGTTCTACTGGTTTTACTGAATGTGCTCCTAGCAGATTCTTGTTTATATTAAGTAATATAAAGCTGCTTCCATACATTCATATTTTCTCCTTGAACAGTTTATAGGGAGAAGTCAGCACACCCCATGTGGGTAGTTTTTTAAATGCTCTGAATTTTATTGTCATCCATGAGCAGTAATATAACTGCAAGTCAGAAAAAATTGCAACATTTTGGATTTCCATTAGCCCTTATACAGGCTGTATAAAACTTTAAGATATTAGAAATACAATAAATAGCTATTATGTATGTATATATGGCTGTCATGGCCGTAAATGTTGGCACCCCTGAAATTTTTCTAGAAAATACAGTATTTCTCCGGATTAATGTGGGGCTGATGGAGCTGCAGCTCCAGGCCCCTACAGTAAAATAGGCCCAGTTGGCCGCCAAAAAAGGCCGCCGAGGAGCGGCCCCCCTGCCACTACACTATGCTACATGCTGCAGCATGGGGGGTGTGCAAGGATGATGATGATGAGGAGTCTGAGGTGCGGGGGGGGGGGGGGGGTTGCAATGATGAGACTGAGGATGGGGGGGAATAATATGGAGTGCGGGGGTGAAGAGCCAAGGACCCGTATGGGGTGATGAGAATAGCGAGGATGTGGCGGAGGGGAGGGGGCATTGGGGTGATAAGCTAACCAAGCATGGGGTGCGGGGGTTGATAAGACAGAGGATGGGATGAAAGGTATGCGGTGTATGGCAGTATTATATTCAGGGGTAAAGTGTGGGGCAGTATTATATTCAGAGGGTACAGTGTGTGACAGTATTATATTCAGAGAGTACAGTGTGCGGCAGTATTATATTCAGAAGGTACAGTGTGCGGCAGTATTATATTCAGAGGGTACAGTGTGCGGCAGTATTATATTCAGGGGGTACAGTGTGGGGCAGTATTACATTCAGAAGGTACAGTGTGTTGCAGTATTATATGCAGGGGATAAAGTGTGTGGCAGTATTTTATTCAGAGGGTACAGTGTGTGGCAGTATTATATGCAGGGGGTACAGTGTGTGGCAGCATTATATTCAGAGGGTACAATGTGTGGCAGTATTATGTTCAGAGGTACAGAGTATGACAGTATTATATTAAGGGGGTTCAGTGTGTGGCAGTATTATATTCAGGAGGTACAGTGTGTGGCAGTATTATATTCAGGGGTACAGTGTGTGGCAGTATTATATTCAGGGGTACAGTGTGTGGCATTAATATATTTAGAGGGTACAGTGTGTGGCAGTATTCTATTCTGGAGGTACAGTGTATGGCAGTATTATATTAAGGGGGTACAGTATGTGGCAATAATATATTTAGAGGGTACAGTGCGTGGCAGTATTATATTCAGGGGGTATAGTGTATGGCAGATTATATTCAAGGGGTACAGTGTGTGGCAGTATTATATTCAGGGGTACAGTGTGTGGCATTAATATATTTAAAGGGTACAGTGTGTGGCAGTATTCTATTCAGGAGGTACAGTGAATGACAGTATTATATTAAAGGGGGTACAGTATGTGGCAATAATATATTTAGAGGGTACAGTGCTTGGCAGTATTATATTCAGGGGGTACAGTGTATGGTAGTATTATATTCGGGGGTACAGTGTGTGGCAATAATATATTTAGAGGGTACAGTGTGTGGCAATAATAAATTTAGAGGGTACAGTGTGTGGCAGTATTATATTCAGGGGTACAGGTTGTAACAGTATTATATTCAGGGGGAACAGTGTGTTGCAATAATATATTTAGAGGGTACAGTGTGTTGCAATAATATATTTAGAAGGTACAGTGGTAGGCAGTATTATATTCAGGTGGTACAGTGTGTTGCAATAATATATTTAGAGGGTACAGTGGTAGGCAGTATTATATTCAGGGGGTACACTGTGTTGCAATAATATATTTAGAGGGTACAGTGGTAGGCTGTATTATATTCAGGGGATATAGTGTGGTGCAATAATATATTTAGAGGGTACAGTGGTAGGCAGTATTATATTCAGGGAGTACAGTGTGTTGCACTAATATATTTAGAGGGTACAGTGGTAGGCAGTATTATATTCAGGGAGTACAGTGTGTTTCACTAATATATTTAGAGGGTACAGTGTATGGCATTATTATATTCAGGGGGTACAGTGTGTTGCAATAATATATTTAGAGGGTACAGTGGTAGGCAGTATTATATTCAGGGGGTACAGTGTACGGCAGTATTATATTCAGGGGTACAGTGTACGGCAGTATTATATTCAGGGGTACAGGTTGTAACAGTATTATATTCAGGGGGTACAGTGTGTTGCAATAATATATTTAGAGGGTACAGTGGTAGGCAGTATTATTTTCAGGGGGTACAGTGGTAGGCAGTATTATATTCAGGGGGTACAGTGTGTTGCACTAATATATTTAGAGGGTACAGTGGTAGGCAGTATTATATTCAGGGGGCACAGTGTGTTGCAATAATATATTTAGAGGGTACAGTGGTAGGCAGTATTATTTTCAGGTGGTACGGTATTTGGCAGAATTATAATGTGTTATAATGAGTATTGTCTTTATATAGAGGATGAGGATCTGCTGACAATGTGAGGAGCCTATGATGTCCGGGCATCAGACTCTGCAAAGAAGATGGAGCTGGAAGAAGTCATGGCGTCTGGACCAGATAAAGAAGGAAAGGAAAGACAACAGAGAAGACATCACTCAGGTCAGTGATATCATTGTGTTTTCTCCTGACTGTCCCATCAGCTGGAGTCACTTGTAAGTTCCGCAGTGATGATGGGGGACACTGTACCCCATTATGTGGCTCTACAGCGGTGTCAAAAAGGCAAAAATGCCCAGGCCTATTTTTGGTCCCAGTCCAGCCCTGCCTATAAGTCACTTAAATCACTGTGTATTCTCCTGACTGGGTCCCAACAGTGCTGTAGTCACTGATATCTTTGTGCGGCTGAGTAATAAAATTGCTTTGCGTTTTCATTTTATATATTATGTAAATATTTTCATAAAAAGGCCCAGAAAAATTCTCAGCACCAGGCCCATGATTCTCTTAATCTGGCCCTGCTCACAGAAAAGGATTGCAGTAACACATGTTTTGCTATACACATGTTTATTCCCTTTGTGTGTATTGGAACTAAACCAAAAAAGGGAGGAAAAAAAGCAAATTGGACATAATTTCACACTAAACTCCAAAAAATGGGCTGGACAAAATTATTGGCACCCTTAACTTAATGTTTGGTTGCACACCCTTTGGAGAAAATAACTGAAATCAGTTGCTTCCTATAACCATCAATAAGCTTCTTACACCTCTCAGCCGTAATGTTGGACCACTCTTCCTTTGCAAACTGCTCTAGGTCTCTCTTATTGGAAGGGTGCCTTTTCCCAACAGCAATTTTAATTTTAAGGCCACTTCAGTACTCTCCGGTGCTTTGTTGCCATCCATTTCTGGGTGCTTTTTGACGTATGTTTGGGGTCATTGTTCTGCTGGAAGACCTAAGATCTCAGACGCAAACCCAGCTTTCTGACACTGGGCAGTGCGACCAAAAATCTGTTGATAATCCTCAGATTTCATGATGCCTTGCACACATTCAAGGCACCCAGTGCCAGAGGCAACAAAACAACCCCAAAACATCATTGTTCTGTTCATTGTAGGTTCATTGTAGGTCCATTTTCGACAAACAGTAGAATGATGTGCTTTACCAAAAAGGTCTTTTCTCTCCACACAATGTTTTCCCAGAATGATTTTGGCTTACTCAAGTTCATTTTGGCAAAATGTAGTCTTGCTTTATTATGTCTCTGTGTCAGCAGTGGGGTCCTCCTGGGTCTCCTGCCACAGCGTTTCATTTCATTTAAATGTCGACGGTTAGTTCACGTTGACACTGATGCTCCCTGAGCCTGCAGGACAGCCTGAATATCTTTGGAACTTGTTTGGGGCTGCTTTTTTACCATCCAGACTATCCTGCGTTGACACCTTTCAACAATTTCCTCTTACATTCACGCCCATGGAGATTAGCTACAGTGCCATGGGTTGCAAACTTCATGATAATGTTGCGCACTGTGGACAAAGGCAAATCAAGATCTCTGTAGATGGACTTGTAACCTTGAGATTGTTGATATTTTTCCACAATTTTGGTTCTCAAGTCCTCACACAGTTCTCTTCTCCTCTTTCTGTTTATTTCTCTCCTTTTTTTTTCTCTCTCCTTTTTATCTGCTTTCAGGTGTGATTTTTATATTGCCCACACCTGTTACTTGCACCAGGTGAGTTTGAAGGAGCATCACATGCTTGAAACAATCTCATTTTTCCACAATTTTGAAAGGGTGCTAATAGTGTTGTCCAGACAATTTTGTGGAGTTTAGTGTGACATTATGTCCAATTTGCTTTTTATGTCCTCCCTTTTTTGGTTTTGTCCCAATACACACAAAGGGAATAAACATTTGTATAGCAAAACATGTGTTACTACAATCCTTTTCTGTGAGAAATACTTCCGTTTTTAAAAACATTTCTCACTGTTCACACACAGCGTTTGCAGCCTCTTGTTGTGTGTGCTAAGACTCCTTGTCTGTCCTCTTCACTGGTTGGAACGGAGGGTCACTCACAGCGCTTGGCTATATGTTCCTCCCAAGGACCTTGCCTCCCCCCACAGTCACCTTGCTGTCTTCTGGAGAGAGCCCAGACTATTCTGTTTACTTTCCTTATATGCAGACCTCCCACATTTCTGCTGGCCTCATTAATTAGGCACCTGATGAACATCTCTGCTAGCTCACCTAGGATAAATGAATGGGAAAAACACCCTTTCATTGCCCTCAAACCTGCCTCAATGCCTCTCTCTCTCTCTCTCTCTCTCTCTCTCTCTCTCTCTCTCTCTCTCTCTCTCTCTCTCTCTCTCTCTCTCTCTCTCTCTCTCTCTCTCTCTCTCTCTCTCTCTCCCCCCCTCTCTCTCTCTCTCTCTCCCCCCCTCTCTCTCTCTCTCTCTCTCTCTCTCTCTCTCTCTCTCTCTCTCTCTCTCTCTATACACACACACACATTCCAATTATAAAAAAAATATATATATATATATATATATATATAAAGATATTTGTAGATCAAAGAAGAGTGCAGCAAGGTTGATAAAGTGATTTGTCAGGCTTGTGGTTGTATCGTGGTCCTAAATTTGTCTATCAGGCTCCATGTGTGTAGGAAGCAATACCACTGCCCAAATCCAGTCAGATGTTATCAGTCTTATTAAAGGTGATGACCCACAGAAAATGTATATGATATATTTATCGCTCACAACAATTATGTGTATATACTGCAGTACTAGGCAATGTAAGTATCATGATCGCATATGTAAAAGTCAAGAAACCTGAAATTTGGGGCCTCAGCAATTTTGTAGGGAGGGGGTATTAATTATATATCTAACCATGGAGACTCTGACTACAAGACCCTGGGCTGTAAAACATAGCCATATAGGCTTATGTGTACCTGGAATTGGGGATTTTCCTAGCCTGGGTATAGGAAAATATTGATTTTATTAAAGACAAGAGACGAGTGTTATGCTAATTTCTTTCTTTTTACTACTCCAGCAGCAACCAATCATATAACAGAAAAAAGTAAGAATATGCAAATGAAGGATAGGCAGGTATCCAATCAGCATGTAGTATAGTCCATAAAACTGTCCCAACTGCATCTTCTTCTTTCTTGATGCGAACACTAGAACTTGAATCAACAGGGAAAACTGCAGCTAGAAGATCCGAATCTCGTGAAGAGAACAGGAAACAAAATTCCAGAATTTAAACTGCTAAATGAAAACAATAGAACAGGGATGGGTTAATTGGGTGGGATAATACTCGCCTCTTGTCTTTAATAAAATCTATATTTTCCTACACCAAGGCTACAAAAATCCCCAATTTTATCACAAGACAAGAGGCTCCTATTATGCAAATTTAAAGCTTATAAAAATACTAGCTGAATACCTGGCGTTACCCGGTTTTTCCTTCCTAATCCTTGTTGGGGAGAAAAATAAACAAAGGCGGAAGCTTTTGACTTTATATCCCGTCCTCATATATTGTTGTCATATCCCAACCCCATATCCTGTCCTCACATTCCGACCTCCTATCCTGTCATCATATCTCAACCTTATATCCCATCCTCACATCCTGTCCTCATATCCCAACCTCCTATCCCATCCTCCTATCCCGTTCTCCTATCCCGACCTCCTATCCCGTCCTCCTATCTCGATCTCCTATCTCGACCTCCTATCCTGTCCTCCTATCCAATCCATCTAATCCCAACCTCCTATCTCGAACCTCCTATCCTGACCTCCTATCCCGTCCTCATATCCCGTTCTCCTATCTTGACCTCCTATCTTGACCTCCTATCCCGACCTCCTATCCCGTCCTCCTATCTTGACCTCCTATCTTGACCTCCTATCCCGACCTCCTATCCCGTCCTCCTATCCAGTCCATCTATCCCAACCTCCTATCTCGACCTCCTATCTCAACCTCCTATCCCGTTCTCCTATCTCGACCTCCTATACCGTCCTCCTATCCCGTCTTCCAATCCTCCTATCCCGTCCTCCTATCCCGTCCTCCTATCCCGTCCTCCTATCCCGACCTCCTATCCTGACCTCCTATCCCGTCCTCCTATCCCGTCCTTCTATCTCGACCTCCTATACCGTCCTCCTATCCCTTCCTCCTATCCCATCCTCCTATCCCGTCCTCCTATCCCGTCCTCCTATCCCTTCCTCCTATCTCGACCGCCTATCCCGTTTTCCTATCCCATCCTCCTATCCTGACCTCCTATCCCGACCCGTAATATGTGTACCAGGTATTGGAATATCACCAGCCGTACGGAAGTTATGGGGGAAGATACATTTCCCATTGATTTGCAAGGAACTTTACACAAAAACCCTGACCCTCACAAATGGGGGTAGTTAAGGGTTAAATTAACTATCCTATATTTTAAGTGGACATATAAGTAGCATGTGACCAAGTATTATCGAAATATCTCCAGCCGTTTGGAAGTTAAGCAGTAACATTTATTTCCCATTGACTTGTGTGGGACTTTAAACATAAACTCCGCCCCTGGCAAAATTGGGTGGGTAAGGGTTAAATCACCTATCCTATGTTTGTTGTTGACATATAAGTAACATGTCTGCCAAGTTTCATGTTAATATCTTTAGCAGTTTGGACGTGATGCTGGAACATACACACACACACACACACACAGTTTTATATATATATATATAGATCAGATCACAAGTTAAAATAATAATATGAATTATAAAAGAACCATAGATACCTGAGATTCAGGTCTAAAGTAAAAGTTACGAAAAGTGGATTCAGAAGACCAATTTGCTACTTTGAGAATACCAGATAGAGCTCCACCAGATTGAAAAACTAGTGGACATAGCACCTCTAGTGGAATGAGCACCAAAAGTAGAAGTGCCTATACCGGCTAAAGACATAGCATATTTCACCCATCTGGCCAGAGTAGGGGAAGAAACCGGAAGATATGGTTTACAATAAGATATAAGAAGTTGAGAAGAAGAGGGAAAACAAAAGGGAAATTCTTTTGTTCAAAAGTCTTTAAACAACGTACAACGCAAATGTGTTCGTTATGAGGAAAATGTGAATAGAAAAACATTGCGTAGGCCAGTTTTAGTAGGTCTAAAAATCGAAAAATGTACTCATTGAGGAGAAAAAATACGATGTAAGATGTCCAAAGCTCTAACATCAGATACTTTCTTAAAAGAGACAAGACATGGAAAAACTGTGAGTTTGATGGATAATAGTTTCAGAGATAAGGATTCATTGTCAGGCCAGGAAGTTAAAAGATTTAACAGGATATGAACCTCCCAAGTGGAATAATATCTGGGAGTAGGTGGTCTTTTAAACCAATTCTACGTGATAATTTACAAATAAGAGGATGTTTACCAATGGGTAAAGAATTAATCGGGACATGATAAAAAGATATAGCAGACCATTAGACATTGATGGTACGATATGCTTTGCCGGAATCGAAAGAGTCAGATAAAAAATTTACAATAGGATTCAAAGATGCATGTACGGGATCAAAATCCCGTTCCAAGCACCAATGATTCCAGTGTTTCCAGGCGGAACGGTAAGCTGTTCTTGTAGCTGGTGCCCATGCTTCAGATAGAATGTCTTGAGCCGATTGAGAAAGGCCATTGATAGGTCTCCCTAACCTGATATGAACTAAGCTACGACATGGAGATGTCCTGACAGAATTAGAGGTGAGGAAACCCTGAGGGATTGAGAAGAATGGATTGATTCGATTAAAGAATCCTGGGATAATCTATGGTCATCCTCAAAATTTGACAAAACAAAGTCTGAGTTGTCCACCAAGGTGTGATCAACACCAGAGAGCTTCTGGGTCCGGGCGCCAACTGAATAAATTAGGAATTTGATGATTCAAACAGGATGCAAAAAGATCCACCTGAAGTGGACCCCAAAGATAGTTGATTTGATTGAAAATGTTGTGATCTAACATCCCGTCGCTGGAGTCGAGGAGGTAATGGGAATTCCAATCCGTTATTGAATAGGAAATTCCTGGAAGATATTCTGCCTTGAGGATAATATCCCTGTCTAGACAAAAATGGCAAAAATTCTTTGCAATATCTGCTAAAAGTTTAGATTTCGTGCCACCTAGGCGATTTATATATTGGACAGCAGGAATACTGTCCATCCGTAACAAGATGCAACAATGAGATTTGTTTCCTGCAACACTCTTGAGAGCAAATGAAGCTGCTATCAATTCTAAACAGTTGATATGTTAAGAATTGACCAGATTCCTCTGAAGACCATGTGCCTCCTGTGGAAACGGAACCGCACCGAGCTTCCCATTCTGATAGACTCGCGTCTGACTGTATGATAAGTTCTGGCATGGAATTGAAAATTGCTTTCCCGTTCCATGCCTGAATGTGATCTAGCCACCAAAGAAGTTCTTCCTTTGATTCTAGAGTTAAAGATATTTCGTCTGATTATCCTAGACCATTCCTCAGATGTAATGCTTTGAGGCGTTGAAGAGCTTGGTAATGTAAGGGTGCTGAAAAGATGGCTTGAATTGAGGTGGATAACAGGCAAACAATGCGAACAATGGTTCGTAAGGAAATCAGGGATTTGTTCAGAACAGAATAAATGTCCCTGCGAATGGTCTTCAATTTCCTTGATGGAGGGCTCAAAATGGCTGATTGATTATTTACCAAAAATCCCAGAAATTGTACTTCCCGAGAAGGGGTAAGAATGGATTTCTCATAGTTGATTACAAAGCCTAGATTCGTTAAAAAGGACAGAGTCCTGTTATTGTCACGGCAGGTGGTGGATCCTCTGGGCCTGTGTGGATGATGACGTGAGCTATGCCAGGGAGTGGAGTCTAAGGTGCTGCTGGTTTTCACCAGAGCCCGCCGCAAAGCGGGATGGTCTTGCTGTGGCAGGCGGCACCCAGGACGCTTCCCCTGGCACGACTCGTCCATACAGGTAGCTGGGAGGTGGCCTGGCACAGAAGTAGACAGGCAGGATGTGGCAAGATGGCAGTAGGTCAGGGCTGGAACACAGGTGCAAGGTAGGAAGGTAGCAAGGAACAGGTACACAGTAACAGAGACACAGAACTTTCACTATGGCAATAGACAACCAAAGATCCGGCAGGGAACCAAGGGAGGAGCTGATATTTAAGGACCAGGGTGCAGGTGTAAACACTTTACTAAATGAGCACTGCCCCATAAAGAGTGAGAGCTCCGGAAGCGTGCGCCCTAGGAGGCGGGGGAACGCGCACCTGGGCTGCGAGGACAGAGAGGTGAGTGACGGGCTGGGATTCGCATGCGGGAGCGTCCTGCGATGCGAATCCCAGCCCCGCCGGCAGCAGGGACATGACAGAGCGCTCACGGCCAGCGTGTCTGGCTGGAGCACGGATGTTACAAGTCCATTGCATATGGCGATGAATAAGGGACCATGAATCCGCCATGAGGAGAATATCATCCAAATAAATAATAAGACGGACACCTCAACTCCGGAGGTGTGATACAACTGATTCCAGTAATTCTGTGAAACACCATGGGGCAAATGATAGGCCGAAAGCAAGGCTGGAAAATTGCCATTTGGTATTGTCCCTTATGAACTGGAGATATGGTTGGGAAGAAGGGTGCATCGGTGCCGTGAGATATGCGTCCTTCAGATCTATTTTCACCAACCAATTGTGTTGTCATAAGAGATCTCTTAAAATATGGATGCCTTCCATCTTGAAATGTTGATATGTCCCAAATTCGTTGAGATATTTTAGGTTAATGATGGGGCGATGACCTCCGTCCTTCTTTTTTACCAGGAATATATTGCTCACAAACCCCGGTGTATGAAGAGGAATGGGGATAATAGCATTTTTGGAGCATAGTTCCTTGATTTCTGAAGCAATTAGTTCTTTGTCTATGTTTGAAAACGTCATTGGATAAGGAAGTTCCAATTGTATTGGAGGAGAGTAAAACTCTATCTTTTATCCCATAATTGTATTGAGAACCCAAGCATCAGTAGTTATTGTAGACCAGCTGAGGAAAAAATCGGTTAGTCTGCCTCCCAAAGGAATATGATGTAGCATAGGATAATGATGATTTACCTGAAGAAGGGCGAGATCTGGGGTAACCACGTTGACCTCTAGCCCTTCATGGGCGTCCTCTTGGTGGGAAGAATGGGGCAGGTTGAGTGAAGGAAGGAGGTTGGGTGGTGCAGTTATACGAGAAGGATGGAATTTGGGTTCCTGGAATTGGTGGCCGCTTTACCGGCCGCCTCTCCCGGCCTTGCCAAAAAGCTTAGGGTTGAAAAACTTTTTCATGGAAGTCTGGGCCTTCTCTAAAGAAGAGAAGAACCCAACATACTTCTTTAACTCCTTAACAAAAGAGTCCCCAAAAAGGAAACCTTCCAGATTTGGACAAAAACTTTATGAATGGCAAGTCAATGTCTGGGGTACATGCAGTCTTATGTGGCAGGTTAGGTCTTGGCCATTCCGCCCGTAATTTATTGCGAGAGTTTTTGTCCAATGGCTTATTAATACAATATTCTAGGAATTTGGCTACCTGAGGATGCAGGAGCCATTCACTCAGTGGAAACTGAAGTCTCCTCATCTTCCTCTGATTCTTCTTCGCAAACATAGTCCTCATCCGAAGAATGGTCCGAAGAATCAGAGGAAGAAATATAGAAGTATTAAAAAAAAAAAAAAATTTTCATCAAGGAATACTTCTTTGCCAGAATAATATTGACTTCCTCACGGGCTGAGGGTTTGGGATGCACCTTAGAGGCATCAGTATGTGTGTGGCGGGAATGATGCACACGGTCTTAATGGGTCTTTTTACTCAGCTGTTTAGGAATATTGGAATGTGTCATGGTAGTTTCAGTTTCAATAAATGAAAAAAGATACAGACCACTTGCAGTTTTTCACAAAGCCAAAGCATCTAGTGCATCAGAAAGTCAGGAAATGACGATAATCTTTGTTCCAAAAAATGCCTAGCTACAGATGTTTCTCAGAATTTGCTTTCTTGTATTGGACAACATTTTGTTTCAAGCTCTTTGTGTATTGCACTTTTATGTTCTGAAATTCAAATTTTCACCATTCTGCTTGTTTGCCCTATGTACCCTATACCACAAGGGCACTTAAGTAGGTATATCACATTTTCACTTGTGCACCTGTAATAACCCTTCACTTAAATTATGTGACCTTTTTTGGGGTGATAAATGTTTTCTCCTTTTATTATCCCATTACACTTCATGCATGAAAGACATGCAAATGTTCTTTTCTTCATACGAGCCAAAAAGCTTTGTTCACTGTTCTCTTTTACTGCTATATCCCCTCTAACCAGCCTGTCACCAATCGACTTCCCCTTAGTGTGAACAAAAAGAGGGGGTTCCTGAAACAAAGTACCATATTTTGGGTCAGACCTTAACCCCTTAAGGACCGAGCCCTTTTTTACCTTAAGGACGCAGCCCTTTTTTGCATTTTTAACCCTTATCACTTTATGCATTAATAACTCTGGGATGATTTTACCGATTATTCTGATTCCAAGACTGTTTTTTCGTGACATACCGTATTTATCGGGGTATACCACACACCGGCCTATAACACGCACCCTCATTTTACCAAGGATATTTGGGTTAAAAAAGTTTTTTACCCAAATATCCATGGTAAAATGAGGGTGCGTGTGTGCGCGTGTATACCCCGATATACCCCCAGGAAAGGCAGGGGGGGAGAGGCCGTCGCTGCCCGCTTCTCTCCCCCTGCCTTCCCTGGGGTCTAGAGCCCTGCTGCCGGCCCTTCTCTCCCCCTGGCTATCGGCGCCGCTGCCCGTTCTGTCCCCCTGACTATCGGTACCGGCGCCCCATTGCCGGCGCCGATAGTCAGAGGGAGAGAAGCGGCGCCGACAGCCAGGGGGAGAGAAGGGGCAGCGGCACCCATTGCCGGCGCCGCTGCCCCGTTGCCTCCCCCCATCCCCGGTGGCATAATTACCTGGGTCGGGTCCGTGCTGCTGCAGGCCTCGGCGTGCGTCCCCGGCGTCGTTGCTATGCACTGCACAGCGCGGCGCATGACGTCATGCGCCGCGCCGTGCAGCGCATAGCAACGACGCAGGGGACACACGCCAGAGGCCTGCAGCAGCGCGGACCCGACCCAGGTAATTATGCCACCGGGGATGGGGGGAGGCAACGTGGCAGCGGCGCCGGCAATGGGTGCCGCTGCCCCTTCTCTCCCCCTGGCTATCGGTGCCGGCAGTGGGGCGCCGGCACCGATAGTCAGGGTGACAAAACGGGCAGCGGCGCCGATAGCCAGGGGGAGAGAAGGGCCGGCAGCAGGGCTCTAGACCCCAGGGAAGGCCGGGGGAGAGAAGCGAGCAGCGACGGCCTCTCTCCCCCTGCCTTTCCTGGGGGTGTATCGGCGTATAACACGCACATAGACTTTAGGCTAAAAATTTTAGCCTAAAAAGTGCGTGTTATACGCCGATAAATACGGTATTTTAATTTAACACAGTGGTAAATTGCCATCGTTACTTGCATCCTTTCTTGGTGAAAAATCCCAAAATTTCATGAAAATTTTTAAAATTTAGCATTTTTCTAACTTTGAAACTCTCTGCTTGTAAGGAAAATGGATATTCCAAATAAATGATATATTGATTCACAAATAAAATATGTCTACTTTATATTTGCATCATAAAGTTGACATGTTTTTACTTTTGGAAGACATCAGAGGGCTTCAAAGTTCAGCAGCAATTTTCCAATTTTTCTCAAAATTTTCAAAATCAGAATTTTTCTGGGACCAGTTCAGTTTTGAAGTGGATATGAGGGGTCTTCATATAAGAAATACCCCATAAATGACCCCATTATAAAAACTGCACCCCACAGTATTCAAAATGACATTCAGAAAGTGTGTTAACCCTTTAGGTGTTTCATAGGAATAGCAGCAAAATGAAGGAGAAAATTCACAATCTTCATTTTTTACACTCTCATGTTCTTGTAGACCCTGGTTTTGAAATTTTACAAGGGGAAAAAGGAAAAAACCCTCCCCAAAATTTGCAACCCAATTTCTCTCGAGTAAGGAAATACCTCATAGGTGGATGTCAAGTGCTTTGTGGGTGCACTACAAGGCTCAGAAGGGAAGGAGCGACAATGGGATTTTGGAGAGTAAGTTTTTCTGAAATGGTTTTTGGGGGGCATGTCACATTTAAGAAGCCCCTATGGGCCAGAACAGCAAAAAAAAAAAAAAGTATATTATTTTGGAAACGACACCCCTCAAGGAACGTAACAAGGGGTCCAGTGAGCCTTAACACCCCACATGTGTTTGATGACTTTTCGTTAAAGTCGGATGTGTAAATGAATTTTTTTTTCCACTAAAATGCTGGTTTTCCCCCAAAGTTTACATTTTTGCAAGGGGTTATAGGGGAAAATGCCACCCAAAATTTGTAACATCATCTCTTCTGAGTATGGAAATACCCCATGTGTGGAAGTAAAGTGCACTGCAGGTGCACTACAATGCTCAGAAGAGAAGTCACATTTGGCTTTTGGAAAGCAAATTTTGCTGAAATGGTTTTTGGGGGGCATGTCGCATTTAGGAAGCCCCTATGGTGCCAGAACAGCAAAAAAACAAAAAAAAAAAAACAAACACATGGCATACTATTTTGGAAACTGCACCCTTCAAGGAACGTAAAAAGGGGTACAATGAGCCTTAACACCCCACAGGTGTTTGACAAATTTCCGCTAAAGTTGGACAGAAAAATAAAAAAAAAATTTCACTAAAATGCTGATGTTACCCCAAATTTTTCATTTTCACTAGGGGTAATTGGAGAAAAAGCCTTCCAAAATGTGTAACCCATTTCTTCTGAGGTGCCAGAACAGTGGACCCCCCCCCCCACATGTGACCCCATTTTGGAAACTACACCCCTCACAGAATTCAATAAGGGGTGCAATGAACATTTACACCCCACTGGCGTTTGACAGATCTTTGGAACAGTGGGCTGTGAAAATGAAAAATTAAATTTTTCATTTTCACGGACCACTGTTCCAAATATCTGTCAGACACCTGTGGGGTGTAAATTCTCACTGTACCCCTAATTACATTACGTGAGGGGTGTAGTTTCCAAAATGGGGTCACATGTGGGGGGGTCCACTGTTCTGGCACTATGGGGGCTTTGTAAACACACATGGCCTTCAATTTCAGACACATTCTCTCTCCAAAATCCCAATGGCGCTCCATCTCTTCTGAGCATTGTAGTGCACTTTACATCCACATATGGGGTATTTTCTTACTCAGAGGAAATGGGCTACAAATTTTGGGGGGCTTTTTTCCTATTCCTTGTGAAAATGAAAAATGTAGGGTAACACCAGCATTTTTGTGAAAATTTTATTTTCTCATTTTCACATCCAAATTTAACGAAAATTGGTCAAACACCTGTGGGGTGTTAAGGCTCACTATACCCCTTGTTACATTCCGTGAGGGGTGTAGTTTCCAAAATGTGGTCACATCTGGGTATTTATTGTTTTGCGTTTATGTCAGAAGAGCCACCCCTGTGCAAATCACCAATTTAGACCTCAAATGTACATAGTGCGCTCTCACTCCTGAGCCTTGTTGTGCGTCCGCAGAACATTTTACGCCCACATATGGGGTATTTCCGTATTCAGGAGAAATTGTGTTACAAATTTTGGGTGTCTTTTTTTTCCCTTTAACCGCTTGTGAACTTTACCTTTTCATAAGGGGTAAAAGGAGAAAAAGACTCCCAAAATTTGTAACACAATTTCTCCCGAGTACGGAGATACCCCATATTTGGCCCTAAACTGTTTCCTTGAAATACGATAGGGCTCCAAAGTGAGAGAGCGCCATGTGCATTTGAGGCCTAAATTGGGGATTTGAATCTGCCACAAATATACCCCACGGCAGTGTTTCCCAAACAGGGTGTCTCCAGCTGTTGCAAAACTCCCAGCATGCCTGGGCAGTCAGTGGCTATCCAGCAATACTGGGAGTTATGTTTTTCAACAGCTGGAGGATCTGTTTTGGAAACGGTGCCGTAGAAGATTTTTTTTTTTATTGGGGGGGAGGGGGGGGGGGACTGTGTAGGGGTATTTGTATATGTAGTGTTTTACTTTTTTATTTTGTGTAGGTATAGTGTTTTTAGGATACATTCACACGGTTGGGTTTACAGTGAGTTTGAGCTGGGAGTTTGAGCTGTGGCGGAAAATTTGCCGCATCTCAAATTTGCAGCAGAACTCGCTGTAAACAGCTGTAAACCTCCAGCTGTTGCAAAACTACAACTCCCAGCATGCACTGACAGACCATACATGGGAGTTGTAGTTATGTAACAGCTGGAGGCACATTGGTTGCGAAACACTGAGCGTTTGTTACTTAACTGTTTCGCAACCAGTGTGCCTCCAGCTGTTGCAAAACTACAACTCCCAGCATGTACAGTCTCTCAGTGCATGCTGGTAGTTGTATTTTTGCAACAGCTGGAGGCCGTGCCACCTCACTCCTGCTGGGTATGGGTGAATGGGGCATGGGACAGCCCCATTCACCCTTTTTTCCGGGTCACCAGAGACCCGATTGACCCGGAATAGTCGAAAATCGCCGGTCTGCATTGACCGGCAATTTGCGGCGATCGCCGACATGGGAGGGTCTCAGGACCCCCCTGGGCGATATGCCAGGATGGCTGCTGATAGATATCAGCAGTCATCCCGTTCCGATCACCGTGTCCAAAGACGCGGTGATCCAGGAAAGCTGCGCCGTAAATGTACGGCGCTGTGCACTAAGTACTTCTTAGCAGCGCCGTACATTTACCGCGCATGTTCGTAAGGGGTTAATAGACCCTAATATTTATGTACCACTTGTCGAATCATTGGGATATGTCTATCATATGTGCCTGTGTGGCATAATTGTAAACCTTTTTTTTTACTGTAAATTTTTATTAAGATTTTTCATAAATACAAAATCAATCCAAAAATAAACAAGCACATGGCAGTACAAAGGGCCGCGCAATCGAGCAATTGAAGTAAAACAAATGCCTCTGGGGTGGACACAGAAAACCTTAATGATGGATCAAACCGGCCCAGAGGACCACAAGTGGGGGGGGGGGAGGATGGGATAAATGGGAACACACAGACAAACTGACAGAGGCCAAGGGGAAAAAGAAGGGAAAAAGGAAGAGGAAGAAGAGAAGAAAGAAGATAGGGTAGGAAGATCAAGGCGGATGACGATCAGAAAAGCGGTCCCAGGGTTCCCAAACAGAGAGGAATGAGGGAATGGAGTAATGTAAAAAGGCCGTGAGAAATTCCAAAGATCGGATCTCACGAACACGGTTTAATAGGTCAGTTTCTGAGGGAGGTGAGGGGGGGGGGAGTCCTCTTCCAGCATTTGGCTATAAGGGTCTTAGCAGCAAGAGCTATGTGCATGAAAAGTTTAAAAGGCTTCTTAGCTAAAGTGTATTAAGAAAGGTTAAGAAGAAAGTGAAGGGGGTCAAGAGGGACAGAAACACCCAGGGCTTCAGAAATGAAGCGCTACACCATTCTCCAATAATCCGTAATGAGGGGACAGGACCAGAAGATATGAAACACCGTTCCCAACCCCACAGCACCAGCACTGAGGGGGGATATTAGGGTTAAGTCTATGGAGTAGTTCCGCAGTGTGGTACCATCCCATAATCATTTTATGGGATGGTACCACACCTTCCTTATAAGCAGTGCAAATAGAGGCTTTGGATGCCCGCTCCCAAATAATACGCCGTTGACGTAGGAAGATGGCTGTACCCAATACTTCTTCCCAGCAACCCATATAGCGGTGCGAATGGAGGAGAAATGGAGGAGTAGGAAGTAGATATTGGAGAGAAGACCCCTAGCCTAAGGCCCACTACGGCACAACCGTTCAAAGCCCATAGGCTGAGAGACTACTGTAGAACCAAGCGTAGAAGAAATAAATGGCTCATTTGTAGGAAGAGGAAACGCTCAGATGAGGGGAGATCCCAACGAGAGACCAGTTGCTCAAAAGGCAAGAGAGAACGAATCATAGGGTCGACTACATCAGCCCAAAAGAATAAGCCCTGAGAACCCCATTCCCGTACCATATCAGGCGAAAGACCAGAAGGGAAGTCAGGATGATAAAGAAAGGACCGCAGAGGTGAAGGAGATGAACAGTTTGAATTTCCTAGAACAATACCCCCACTCATACTTAGAGAATGACATAGGACCCAGAAGAGGGGAAAGAGAGATAGCAGATGCAGGAGCTCTCCATAGGAGGGTATTAAGGTGGAAAGGGGCCAGCCACAGCTTCTCCAGCTCCATCCAGGAGCTATATGCATGATACGTGGACCAAGCCATGAGATGGCGCAGGTCCACGTATGCATGATACGTGGAACAGGCCGCAAGATGGTGCATGTGAGCAGCCCAATAGTATTTTGTCACACCAAGGACCTTCCAAGCCCACCATGAATCTACTAGCCATCATAACAGACATTGGGAGACGATGATGCTTCCCGTCCCATATTAAACTGAAAACAGCCAACTGAAAAGACCAAAGAGCGGAAAGAGACTGGTAAAGTTTCGAAAAAATAGAGTAATTTCGTGAGGATTGTCATTTTAACCGCCGAAATACGGCCAAAAAAAGGAGATATATTGTGACCTCCGCTTCTCTAAAAGAGCCCTAAGTTCTCGGAAAAGGGGGAGAAAGTTAGTAGAGTAAAGGGAGGTGTAGCTAGAGGTATTATGAATTCCCAGATATTTAATAGCAGAGGAGGACCATTTAAAAGAACAGTTAGAGCGTAAGAGGGAAGACAGGGACATAGGGGAAGAGCCTCTGGTTTGGAAAGATTCCCTTTATGGCTAGAGACCACACCATAAGTGTGGAGAGCTTTGTAAAGATTAGGAAGCATAAGCAAAGGGCGAGAAAGTGTGAGAAGGACATCCTCAGCAAACAAACAGACCTTAAATTCCCTATCATGGAGGGAAATGCCATTGATGTCCGGATCCCTCCTGATCATGGCTGACAAAGGTTCAATGCACAAAGCAAAAACCAGGGAGGAAAGCAAACAATCCTGATGAGTACCATTAGACAGAGCAAAAGTTGGAGAGGAAGAGAGAGAAAGTTTAAGCGAAGCAGTAGGAGAAGAGTAAAGACCCTGCAATGCTACCAAATTTCTGGAGGGTAGCAAAAAGAAACGGCCACCCCAGCCTATCGAAAGCCTTACTGGCATCCAGACTAAGAATTAAAGCCTGTTCGGACCTCCGATTGATTAAGTCGACAAGATCCACTACCCTCCTAGTATTACCGCCACCCTGGCGGCAAGGGATGAAACCTACTCGATCCTTAAGGATGAGGGAATGAAGAAAGGAGCTGAGCCGAACTGCCAAAATCTTAGAAAAGAGTTTCAGGTCCGAGTTGAGAAGGGCAATGGGCCTATAACCACTAATTGGGGCACCGTCAGATCCAAGGTGGAGCAAAAGGTCGCTAGGTCTGAAAAGGAGCACAATACAGCAGAGTGTCCATCTCTACGGGCAGACAATGCAAATGTAAAGCCCCACCGGTATGTCACTTGGTGAGACCGAAGAACTGCCAGGAGGGATTGGAGCATCCGTTGTTCCCAGAGCGTCAGCCAGGACAGATCTTGATACAACTGAATGGGAGCCCCGTCAAAGTTCCTCAGAGATCTAGCTTTAGCCATAAAAGCCTCCTTAACTTGGAAATCGTGGACACAGCATATAACCTCCCTGGGAGCACCCGTAGTGGATTTAGGGCGGAGGGCCCTATGTGCTTTGTCCAGTTTGGTCTTGTGGGTAGAGGGCTTGCCCAGAATAAGGTTGAAAATAGCTTCTAGGTTGATATGGAGATCCTCCTCACGGGTCACCTCTGGGAGCCCCCGCACCCGAATGCTGTTGCCTCCCTCTGTTAGCCAAGTCCTCTTCATGGGCCTGCAGGTCGCTGAGAAAATCAGTTTGGGATGCCCTGGTAGTATCATGGGCATCCTCCAGCCCCTCAACCCGGTCAGAGACATATTGTAAGTCCTGGCAGAGGGACAAAATTTACACCCGACAAGTATCCTTAACTTCAGCAATGAGTGAGCGAAAGATTCTGTTGCATAGATCCGCTGGATTTAGGGGTGCGTTTAGGTCCAATGATCTTGCGGAGAGTAGCGGGGATCCTGCGACACCAAACAAGTGAGTAATGGAATATACATATTTACAATGACAATATTTATAAATATTAACTAACTAAGGGGTGACTAGGGGCTAACTAGGAAAGCGGACCCCCACAGTCCTAGGGACTCTGACTTTGGGGACCCCCCCCACCGAGGCACAGTATGAAATACGGTGTCGGGACACCACAATAACCTCTGTCCATAAATTTTAGCTTGATCTGTTTTTCTGATTTCTAATACTCACTATCTATACTCGATATTCTTCTTGCCCGGATCAGCTGATTTTTCGGGAGCCCCCGAAAAACTATTGGTGAGTGAAAACTCTGTTGGTGAAGCATATTATTTGTATCTGTTTTCTTTGTATACATCACTGTCTGAAATGTGTCCTCATGTGTAATCACTTCAACTCCAAGAAACTGTATTTGAGTGTCTTCATATGTAAGGGTGAATTTAATGGAGGGGTGTACAGAATTCCACTTCTCAACAAAAAATAACTCTGCCTCACCTCGAGAGCATGAACACATCATCCAGATAGCGGAACCAGGTGGGCAACATGTTATTTTTGTTGAGAAGTGGAATTCTGTACACCCCTCCATTAAATTCACCCTTACATATGATGACACTCGAATACAGTTTCTTGACGTTGAAGTGATTAAACACGAGGACACATTTCAGACAGTGACGTATACAGTAACCCCCCGACCTGTGATGGCCCCGACATATGATAAAATAGACATATGATGGCCTCTCAGAGGCCATCGCATGTCGATGTCAGCATCGACATATGATGCTTTTATATGTCGGGGCCATCGCATTAACTGCTATCCGGCAGCGCAAAATACTTAAGCTGCTGTCGGATAGCAGTTTAAGCATCCCGGGCAGGTTCGCCTACCTATTCCCGCTGCTCCGGGTCCACTTCGCGATCCTCCGGCGTCTTCTGCATCTTCTCCAGGGTCCGGGCCTCGCTTTCTGGCGTCGTTATTACGTCACTACGCACGCCGCGCCAGCGCAGCAGCGTAATAACGTCACCAGAAAGCGAGGCCCGGACCCTGCAGAAGATGCGGAAGAAGCCGGAGGATCGCGAAGAAGACACCGGAGCAGCGGGACAGCATCGGGAGCCCCTTGGACAGCATCAGGAGCGGTGAGGACCTGGTCCAGAGTGGCGGGGACAGGTGAGTACAGCTTCCTATACTTTACATTGCACGGATCCCTCAACATATGATGGATTCCACAAACGATGGGTCGTTTGGAACGAATTACCATCGTATGTTGAGGGACCACTGTACAAAGAAAACAGATAAAAATAATATGCTTCACCAACAGAGTTTTCACTCACCAAGTGTTTTTCGGGGGCTCCCGAAAAGTCTGCTGATCCGGGCAAGAAGAATATCGAGTATATATAGTGACTATGAAAAAATCAGAAAACATCATGCAGAAATTTATGGACAAAGGTTATGATAAGAAGCAGTTGTTGGAGGCAGGAAAGGAAGTAAGATAAATGAACAGGAAAGAATTGTTGAAAAATAAATCTAAAGAGAAGAAGGTTTACAATTGTGTCATATACACAGGCACATATTACAGACATATCCCAATAATTCGACAGGTGGTACATAAATATTGGGGTCTATTAAGGTCTGACCCAAAATATAGTACTTTGTTTCGGGAACCCCCTCTTTTTGTTCACACTAAGGGGAAGTCAATTGGTGTCAGGCTGGTTAGAGGAGATATAGTAGTAAAAAATAACAGTAAACAAAGCTTTTTGGCTAATTTGAAGAAATGAACATTTGCATGCCTTTCATTTATCACCCCCAAAAAGGTCACATAATTCCAGTGTGGGGTTATTACAGGTGCACGAGTACGTAGGGCAAACAAGCAGAATGGTGAAATTTCAGAACATAAAAGCACCATACACAAAGCCCTTGAAATAAAAATGTTGTCCAATACAAGAAGTAAATTCGGAGAAACATCTGTAGCTAGGCATTTTTTGGAAAACGATCATCGTGTGATTGAATTAAGGTGGCAGGTGATAGAACAGGTTATGCAAGGTGTGAATAGGGAGAGCAATAAGAAGCTGCTCTCACAAAGAGAAGTATTCTGGATTAGGGTGGGTTCACACTACGTTTTCTCCCATACGGGAGCGCATACGGCAGGGGGGAGCTAAAAGCTCGCACTCCCGTATGTCACCGTATGCGCTCCCGTATGTCATTCATTTCAATGAGCCGACCGGAGTGAAACGTTCGGTCCGGTCGGCTCATTTTTGCGCCGTATGCGCTTTTACAACCGGACCTAAAACCGTGGTTGACCACAGTTTTAGGTCCGGTTGTAAAAGCGCATACGGCGCAAAAATGAGCCGACCGGACCGAACGTTTCACTCCGGTCGGCTCATTGAAATGAATGACATACGGGAGCGCATACGGTGACATACGGGAGCGCAAGCTTTTAGCTCCCCCCTGCCGTATGCGCTCCCGTATGGGACAAAACGTAGTGTGAACCCAGCCTTATTGAACTTGAGACATTACAACCGTCAGGATTAAATTAATTGTGTAGTTTTATAATACGCAATAATAAGCATTTTTGCGTATTGTTATTAAATCTATATGTAAGTTTAAAAAATAAAATTTTTAAACTTGTATTTAGAATGTGTCTAATTTAATTTATTGAATGAAGGTGTGCCGGCACATACAAAGGTAGATCGGTGTGAGGGATCTAGTATGCATGAGTAAGGGGGCGGACCCCGAAACGTTGCATCATTTCCTGACTTTCTGATGCACGAGATGCTTTGGCTTTGTGAAAAACTCCAAGTCGTCTGTATCTTTTTGCATTTATTGTGAACTTTGCAATCAAAATAAAATAAAAGAAGACCGGATGGTCATGAATCCCTAGGATTCTGCATCTTATAGGTTCAGTTTCAATAAAATGGCATTTCTGAGAAACTTTCCCAGATATTTTTGAACCCCTGGGCAAGCTTGGCTCCCGAATCCTCAGCGGACCAAAACCTGTCTGAAGGGGTTGATGGCATATTTTGAGGGGGAGCAGAAGGAGGTTGAACCAGAGACAAGGAAAAAGTCCTTGAAATGGACTCCTGTATAGTCCCCATGGCGGCTTGAATAGTTGTGCACACTGAAAAATCCACCACAGACTAAGTTGGATTCATTAAATAAATTCTTCATGAACAGGTGATTTATTGGTATCATGTTCTGTAGACATGGTGATAAAATATATATTACAATATATGGTATATAAAATATATTGCACATAAATGAAAAATAATAATGCAGTGAAGGTAAGTATATGGGCGGACTGACCAGCTGGTCCATCCAGCCGTAGTCCGAGGGCCCGGCCAGGTAAAGGGCCCGCTGCACCTGCTGAGGATTAAGGACACTTGTCCCGGATCGACGGTTAAACAAGCGCTACTTTCAGGTGATGTCTTTCTCCATATAAACATCCCTGCGCTGCTCCTGCTCTGGTATCATTAGCAGAGACAGGCAGCAGCGCAGGGATGAAGGGAACCTGATTGATGGCTCCGCCCCAGCACAGGAAGAGGGCGGGCCGATAGCTGACAGGCCTCCCAGGAACACAGAGTGGCCGCTTCATGTGAGTGTGACTGATTTCCCTGTGTGCCTCTCTCCCCTTTGACAACAGTATACCCTGGGGCTGGGGGGGGGGGGGGTAAAGTAGCAGCCCGGTGGGGTCACTTTCCCTCCTCCAGTGTCCACAGGTCACCAACAGGTCACATTACCAGAACAATTTTTGGGAAAATTTTTCGAAATCGCGGTAAAACTGAGCAAATTTTTGCCGCGATTTTTCAAAAAAATTGTTCTGGTAATGTGACCTGTTGGTGACCTGTGGACACTGGAGGAGGGAAAGTGACCCCACTGGGGTGACAACATGTGAATACACTGCTTGTTTATTTATCATTAACCCCTTAAGGTTACATTCACATGGACAGGATCTGCTGCATATATTTTGCTGCATATTTTGTGCAGCTGACTTTGCAACCCATTAGCTTCAATAGGTAGCAAAATCAGCTGCAGAAAATATACAGCAGATCCTGTACATGTGAACGTACCCTAAGTGCTTCTTCATATGGACGGATCCGCAGCATATTTTACGCTGCAGATCCGCTGGCAATGGACCCTACAGTGCTGCCTCTATCTGTGTCTGCTCATAGCGGCAGTCCACCGCCACGAGCAGACACGCTCCGAGGTGAATGTTCACCGTGCGCATGCGCAGTATACTCGCACACATCGCAGCTGCTCCTCATGTTCCCTGAGCTAGGCCGAGAGCAGCCAAGATGTGTGCGAGTATACTGCGCGTGGGCGCGGCAAACATGCACCTCTAAGCGTGTCTGTTCGTAGCGGCGGATTACCGCTATGAGCAGACACAGATGGATGCAGCACTGTAGGGTCCATTGTTGGCAGATCTGCACCGTAAAATACGCTGCGAATCCGTCCGTGTAAATGAGCCCTAAGGACACAAGGCATACATGTACGCACAGTGCCTGCTCCCACTCCCTTGGCAATGCCAGACATCACCAATCAGGCTGATGTCCGAATAGGGGTGGGGCAGAGTTGTGGCAAGGGGCCAACTGGGGACCCTTGCTTTATTTGGCCGGGAGCCCTGAGTGTTTTAAGTCTGCCCCTGTATGTATATATATATATATTTATAGATAGATAGATATACACACAACTATAATGACCTGGAAATACAATTGGAGTGACAGAAATATGAGGAGGATACAGTGAGGATGGTAATGAATCGTTCCGTCAATGGAGAGAGAGAATGCTATATATATCACTATGTAGCGATCCTGTCAGTCGATCTGGCGAAAGTGATTGGAGCAGTGAAGCGGAGGAGCGGGGCGGTAAATACGAGTTCAACTGACAACCAGTTGAAGGGCGATGCGTCATCACAGGCGGTTCCAAGGAAGGCCGAGAACCCGGATATGATGGCGCAGATAAAATTAACGCAGCGCGTGAAGGAGTAGCTGGAGCAGTAGCTGGAGTACTCCTTTAAATGGGCACTGTCATTAAACATGATTTTTAACATTTGATTCCTTATGTCAAATTAATAACTTTTGTATTTGGCTTCCATTAACCCCTTAGGGACCTTAGGGGCCCATTTTCACCTTTTTGCAATTCTGACCACTGTCACTTTATGCATTAATAACTCTGGGATGCTTTTACCTTTTATTCTGATTCCGAGATTGTTTTTTTCGTAACATATTCTACTTTAGCATAGTGGTAAATTTTCGTCGTTACTTGCATCCTTTCTTGGTGAAAAAAAAATTTCATGAAAATGTTGAAAATGTTGCATTTTTCTAACTTTGAAACTTTCTGCTTGTAAGGAAAATAGACATTCCAAATTATATATTGATTAAAAAATACAATATGTCTACTCTATGTAGGCATCATAAAGTTGACATGTTTTTACGTTTTGAAGACATTAGAGGGCTTCAAAGTATAGCAGCAATTTTTTAAATTTTCACGAAAAATTCTAAATCTGAATTTTTCAGGAACAAGTTAAGTTTGAAGTGAATTTGAGGGGCCTTTCTGTGAGAAATACCCCATCAATGACCCCATTACAGAAGCTGCACCCCTCAAAGTATTCAAAATGACATTCAGAAAGTTTGTTAACCCTTTAGGTGTTTCACAGGAATAGCAGCAAAGTGAAGGAGAAAATTGAAAATCTTAATTTTTTACACTCGCATGTCCTTGAAGAGTCATTTTTGGAATTCTTACAAGGGGTAAAAGGAGAGAAATCCCCCCAAAATGTGTAACCCAATTTCTCTCAAGTAAGTAAATAGATTAGAGGGCTCAGAGGGGAAGGAGCGACAATGGGATTTTGGAGAGTGAATTTAGCTGAAATGGCTTTTGGGGGGCATGTTGCATTTAGGATGCCCTATGGTGCTAGAGCAGCAAAAAAAAAAAAAAAAAAAACACATGGGATACTATTTTGCAAACTACCCTCCTCAAGGAACGTAACAAGGGGTATGGTGAGCCTTAAAACCCCACAAGAGTTTGACGACTTTTCGTTAAAATCGGATGTGTAAATGAAATGTTTTTTTCCCTAAAATGCTGTCTTTTCCCCAAATTTTACATTTTTACAAGCGGTAATAGGAGAAAATGCCCCCCATCATTTGTAACCCCATTTCTTCAGAATATTGAAATACCCAATGTGTGGACAGCAAGTGCTCTGCTGTCGCACTACAATGCTTAGAAGAGGAGTCCCATTTGGCTTTTGGAAAGCAAATTTTGGTTGTTGTTTTTTTTTTGGGGGGGGGGGGGGCATGTCTCATTTAGGAAGCCCCTATGGTGCCAGAACTGCAAAAAAAAAAAAAAAACACATGGCAAACTATTTGGGAAACTATACCCCTCAAGGAACGTAACAAGGGGTACAGTGAGCCTTAGCACCCCACAAGTATGTAATAGGAGAAACTGTTATAGGAGAAACTGTCTCCCAAAATTTGTAACACCATTTCTTCTGAGTATGGAAATACCCCATATGTGGATTTAAAGTGCTCTGCGGGCACACTACAATGCTCAGAAGAGAAGGAGCGCCATTGAGCTTTTGGAGAGAGAATTTGTTTGGAATGGAATGTGCGTTTACTAAGCTCCCATGGTGCCACAACAGTGGACCCCCCCCCCACATGTGACCCCATTTTGGAAACTACACACCTCACAGATTTGTATAAAGGGTGCAGTGAGCATTTACACCCCACTGGCGTTTGACAGGTCTTTGGAACAGTGGGCTGTGCAAATGAAAAATAATTTTTTTTTTATTTGCACAGACCACTGTTCCACGGACCTGTGGGGCGTAAATGCTCACTATGCCCCTTGTTACATTACGTGAGGGGTGTAGTTTCCAAAATGGCGTCACATTTGGGGGGGTCCACTGTTGTGGCACCATAGGGGCTTTGTAAACGCACATGGCCCCTGACTTTCATTCCAGACAAATTTTCTCTTCAAAAGCCCAATGGCACTCCTTCTCTTTTGTGCATTGTAGTGCGCCCGCAGAGCACTTTACATCCACATATGGGGTATGTTCTTACTCAGAAGGAATGGGGTTACACATTTAGTTTTTTCCTATTTTCCCTTTTTTCCCTTAATTTTCCCATTCAAATTTAACGAAAATTCGTCAAACACCTGTGGGATGTTAAGGCTCACTATACCCTTTATTACGTTCCGTGAGGTGTGTAGTTTCCAAAATGGGGTCATATGTGGGTATTTATTTTTTTAATGGCCGCCACAGAGAGCCACACCAGTGTGAAACCTACCATGTGCTCCCTGCCAGAGGGCTGGGAGAATGTAAGGAGGATACCCTTATGCTGAGAAGCAAGTAGATCAAAATACAAATTGTGGATGTGCGGCTGTGTTTCTTTTTCACTAGTTTAGTTTTATAATTGTAGTCTGTCCCCTGTTTCATAGCCAGCACTCTGCTCCACCCATTTGGCCCAGGTGTTTTTAATTAGCAAGAGACTGCATAAGGGTTTCCTCCTAGCATACTCCCAGCCCTCTGGCAGGGAGCACTTGGTAGGTATTCACATTGGTGTGGTTGCACTGCAGCGGTCATTGTTACTGTGATGCTTTGTCTGTAGGGTGGTGTGGCCCAGAGCCAGGGGCTTGGTCAGGCAGCAGTGGGGCTTCCTGGCCACTGGGTCGCTCCCTCTGTGGGCATGGTGTTGCGGTGGTGGTGGCCGCCACCCGGCGCTATGCCAATGTTGGGTTAGGGACCCACTCTAAATAGGTGGCCTTGACGTGGCGAGCAGGCTTGTACTTTTTGATCAAAATGTACACTAACAACCTGTCAGTGTTTGAATTTATGCTGAGAAGCAAGTAGATCAAAATACAATATGTGGATGTGCGGCTGTGTTTCCTTTTCTCTATTTTTGATTTTATTTTTTTGCGTTTATGTCACAACCACTGTAAAATCAGCCACCCTTGTGCAAATCACCAATTTAGGCCTCAAATGTACATAGTGTGCTCTCACTCCTTTCCCCACATTAGGTAGCATAGTTTCCCCACATTAGGTAGCGTAGCATAGTTTCCCCACATTAGGTAGCACAGCACAGTTTCCCCACATTACTTAGCATAGATTCCCCACATTAGGTAGCATAGTTTCTCCACATTAGGTAGCGTAGCATAAATTCCCCACATTAAGTAGTGTAGCATAAATTCCCCACTCACTCCTTACATCTGCCTGCAAGGACTACCTGGCAGAGGTGCGCACTATAAAAGACGTCATCGCACGTGCCACATAGGACTATGGCGTCCCAGCGTAGAGCTTGCGATGACATCACTCACTGCGTGCACCTCTGCCAGGAAGTCCTCACTGGCAGATGTAAGTACCAGTTTCCGCAATCAGGAGAGAGAGAGTTGTCGGCACTATCGGCAGCTAAAAACTTCAAGGACTGGATAACGGTAGTGACCAGTGTATAAGGTGTGGATACAGTCCTAAGATGTATTCGCAGTGCAGATCCCCACAAGCACAAAGCAATGTATACCATAAGCGAGAAAGAAGACCAGCACTGAACGGGAGCCATGATGGTAATAGCTATTCTCCAGACCACACCTCTCCAGGGATGTTGACCAGGTACGTCACTGTGGGAGTATCACATAGCCCTGAACAAATTTAACTCTTGCATGCTTAAAAATATATACGATACGGTACACACAGTGTGAAGTATCTCTTAGTGCAACAATGTAACAACTCAAATGGACACTCTTGCAGCGAAAAGGCAAACGGTAAACTAATAGTGAACCCTCACACAAAAGCACTCATGTCTAAACGGTCGTTCAGACCGAAATTACCGTGCCCTTGTTTTTATGATACCTTTTACGATTTGCCTTTTCGCTGCAAAAGGGCTTTTCTTCTATCAATTCCTTTTCTGAACTCAAAGGAACATCATGTCCTTCGTATTACCATTATGCTCTTCTTTTATGTGTTCAATTAATCTTGGGGACCCTTTGTTCGTTCTTATGGAATTAACATGCTCCCTAAATCTAACATTTATGGCTCTTTTTGTGCATCCTATGTAGAATCCTTTGCATTTGCAAACGATCACGTATATTACGTAATTGCTTCTACAACACATGCTATCTTTAAAGCATACTACCTCTCCTCCTAAATTAACAGATTTTTCTGTGCAGAGGTAGGAGCACCAGTTACAGGTTCCGCACCTATAATTTCCTAGGCTCAAGCTTTTTCCTAGCCAAGTTTCCTTTTTGATGTTTTCTTTCAGTTTACGCGTTACTAGTATATCTTTGATGTTTCTACATTTTTTTAAAGTTACTAGTGGATTATTATTAGTGTATTCTTTTAAATCTGTATCGTTCTGTATCAAGAACCAGTTTTTCTTAATAGATTATTTTATCTTTTTGGCCATGGGACTATATTTAAATGAAAAGCAGAACCGATGACTCTCTTTTTCCTTACTACATTTTTTCTGAAATTTATGGGGAGGATGGTTATGACTTTCCTTATTTTCTTTTTTCTTATATCTATTTTTTTGGAGTAGTTTGTTTCGGTCAGTTCTTTCCGCTCTTCTCATTGCTTCTTTCTTCAGCTTGTATTTTGTAATCTTACTCTCTACTAATTATTCTTCTGAGCCTCCTTAAGAACTGACCGTAAGGGACCATTGTTTTTTTATGGGTGGGGTGATAGCTGTTAAAATGCAAAAGAGCGTTACACGCCCTGGGTTTATGGTAACCCTTAGTAACCAGGTTGTCTTCATCCAATGTTACTAGGACGTCCAAAAATTCAAGACTTTTAGGACCCACTTTCCAAGTAAATTTAAGATTCATATTGTTTCCTCTATTTAACTGTGTCACAAATTCTATGAAGGTTTTTTCTGTATCAGACCACACCATAAAGATGTCGTCGACCAAACGCCGATAGCAGAAAAAATGAATCTTTTTTCGAAGGCTGCTACATAACATACATAGATTCGCTAAAATGTAGAAACATCAAAGATATACTAGTAACGAGTAAACTGAAAGAAAACATCCAAAAGGAAACTTGGCTAGGAAAAAGCTTGAGCCCAGGAAATTATAGGTGCGGAACCTGTAACTGGTGCTCCTACCTCTGCACAGAAAAATCTGTTAATTTAGGAGGAGAGGTAGTATGCTTTAAAGATAGCATGTGTTGTAGAAGCAATTTACGTAATATACGCGATCGTTTGCAAATGCAAATGTTAGATTCAGGGAGCATGTTAATTTGAAAAGAACGAACAAAGGGTCCCCAAGATTAATTGAACACATAAAAGAAGAGCATAATGGTAATACAAAGGACATGATGTTCCTTGGACTCGAGAAAATTGAGTTAAGAAAAGGAATTGATAGAAGAAAAGCCCTTTTGCAGTGAGAAGCCAAATGGATCATAAAGACAAGGGCACAGGGTAATTTCGGTCTGAACGACCATTTAGACATGAGTGCTTTTGTGTGAGGGTTCACTATTAGTTTACCGTTTGCCTTTTCGCTGCAAGAGTGTCCATTTGAGTTGTTATATTGTTGCACTAAGAGATACTTCACACTGTATGTACCGTATCGTATATATTTTTAAGCATGCAAGAGTTACATTTGTTCAGGGCTATATGATACTCCCACAGTGACGTACCTGACCAGCAGGTATTTTACCTGGTAAACCTCACTAGAGAGGTGTACACTTTACAGACAGATGTTAAAGTCTTTACAGCTCAGTTCAGGCCCAAGGAGATGCTCAGTGAACTTTAGGGAACTTGTTGGTTCGCTGGGACTTGTAGTTAACATAGACTGAATGATGCAACCCACGCTGACTTGAGTAAATGAGTTGAATATCTTGACTATACTTCTCCCCTGTATTTGTGCTTACCAGGCTTTGACTTTCACCTGCAGTTGTAACTGGTAGTAGCTCCTTGGCTGTGTGGTTAGGCCTTGGTCTCCCTCAGGAACACCAGACAACTCTCAGGTCTTCACTTGACTGTACCTCAGCTTACAACTGGACAAGGCTGACTTCTCCCAACTATAAAAGAGAGCAATTTGGAGATGTCCCATTGGTCACCAACAAGTCACCTGTTCATTTGAACCTTCCTTGGTAAGAGAGGTCTTAGAAACAATATTTAAAGACACACATACCTCAAAAGAGTAACCAACATATAACATAAAACATGAATTCAGGTAGAAGACAGACATGGTTTACATCTACAATCTTGCACAATGATCTAATTGCTTCTCAGCATAATATCAAAAACTAACAGGTACAAAGCCCACTCGCTCGTCAAGGCCACCTATTTAGAGTGGGTCCCTAACGTCCCTAGCATAAAATGGCGTAGCACTGGGCGGCGACCACCACCGCCGCGACACCAGTGCCCACAGGGGGAACGACCCAACTGGCAGAGCGGCCCCAATGCCACTCAAACCAGTCCATGGGTCGCACCTCCCCGCAGACACGGCGCCACAGCAGCAACAGACGCCGCACAGCACCACACCAGTGTGAACAGGATGCTACAGCTCACATACCATGCTCTCCCAGTGAGACTGGGAGGCTGCTAGGAAAGAAATGGCCCATGTGTAGCTAACTACTACTTATATAGGGTTGGGCTGAGGGGGTGGGGAAGAGCGCAGACACATGTTCAAACAAAAAAAAAAAGGGGATAGAAAACACAATGTGAATTCAGGTATATAACATAAAACATTATTAACACTTTAGAGTCTGTAGGAGGGATGTGGACCCAGGGGAACACTGAAAGGGAATCCGCCACACAGGACGGACAAGTGTACAGGAGAACACCTCCTGTACTGGGCCAAAACACATACATACACTCACATCATACATAAAAACACATAATACATACATCCTTCTAGCTTAAACACATTTATCATACATACACACATCGTACATACATTACATACACACATCATACATACACACACATCATACATACATCTTGCTTATACACATCTATCATACATACACACATCATACATTAGATACATACACACTTCCTACATACACACACATCATACATAAACACACATCATACATACACACATTATACATACACATGCTGCCTTCGGATCCCTATGGCAGCTGCCTTATTTGCCTTAGGATAGAGACGGGCCTGACAATTGGAGCTTGAACACTACCTATGACATGCTGCTTTCTACTATACAGGGCACAGTTAGCAGCCTCTCCCAATAAATCATGTGCCTCATACCTACATACAGAATCCTAATTGTATATTAGAATGATCTATATAGCTTCCGTTGGGTGCAATCTGCTACAATACCAGACACAACCTATAGACAGGTGTGACATTGTTTTAGGAAGTAAGCAGCTATGTTTTTCTAATCCTTTTTAACCACTTTAACCACCATAAAAGATGTCATTCACTTTCAACAACTGCCAGCCAAATGTCCACTCGGCCAACAGCTATCTCTCCCAATATCCTTGATCATATGAACGTTCAAGGTGGGGGCTAGAACTATATGGTCTAGCAGTTGAAATCCAACTTGCCTGAAATCCAACTTGTCCTATGTAGGACGATGTAGGAGGGAGTTGGGATTGCACTACACACTTTAGACAGTCGTCTGGTCCTGCCAAAATTAGTGGGTTCAACCAATGCTTGCCTTTAATCTTTATGAGCATACAAGGCATGACTGTAAAAAGTTTTTATGGTTTACATTGTATGGCACATTAGGATCTTCCTTTGGAATTTTTCTGTTTTCCTGATGAATGACATTACTCAATATAAAATCCTTCTCTCCAGGAAAAGTCTGCCAGCTATAATTATGGGAGATTTTCTGGTTATATATAAGGGAAAGGTCATTCACACTGTGTCAATTTTGTTGTCAGCTGGATAAAGTTCCTCATTTCATATAGTTTCCTCAGGCTGCCAAAGGCTGGTATAACACAGATTAATTGTTTACTCTATAACGTCATACAACAACAGAAACTGAAAGTGAAATCCACATTATGGAACTGTGATGTCACTTCCTGTGATGTAAGGAAACAAGGAAATCATTTGCTTTCCCAGTTCATTCCCCAGCAATGTGGCCATTCAGGAGTGGAGAGTTCTGAACTTTGCACTTCTCTCGGCATTTCCAATCGAGTTACAAAACATAGTCCAGCTGACCGGCCACTTCTATTACATCTTCTGAAGTTAAACTAATAAATGTAGGAAGTGAGTCATATCTGTAACCACAGGCTGAGATTTCTGTGTGCATTTAGATTTTACTTGACATGTTGCATTGTGCAACAAGGAAGCTTTCTCTGGAAGTTTGTGTGTTATTTATTGCAGACTTAAATCGCTGAAATACTGTCTACATAGTAATTTCCCTACAGATCTCCACTGATGGCATCCATGGGTGTGGTCAAATACATACCTTCCAAGATTGTTACATACAAAAAAGGTATATATTAGGTACATATATACAATATCTTTATCAAAACCTGTTTAGAGGAAAAGTTGCAGAGTTGCCCATAGCAACCAATCAGATCGCGTTTTTCATTTTTCATAGGGCTTTTCAAGAAGCAATCTGATTGGTTCCTATGGGCAACTCAGCAACTTTTCCACTGGACAGGTTTTCATAAATCTCCCTTATAGTTCACATACTTTGCCCAAACAGGGGTACAGCCATAATGTTTCAAGCTAATTACCAAAAGGTCTTTTTTTCAAAATTTGTTGTGTACCAAAAAAAAAAAAAAAAAAAAAAGAAGGATGCAGTACGGATGGGAAAAAATGTATTTAACGACATTTTTTTTTTTAATAACAACATTTTTATAAATTTTTAATAACGTGTGTGTGTTTCACTTTTTTTCTCTACTTTTTACATTTTTTAGATAGTACTACTCCTCCCAGCATGGAACAGACTGTTCCATGCTGGGAGTAGTAGTACCTGTACTAATAGACATATCGCCCCGGTTGTCACTCCTGGCACCCGATGCGATCATCCATAATATAGCAGGGATGCGGAGCGGCTCTATACAGCGCTTGCATCTCGGCTCTGTACTCCGACCGGCCAGTGATGTGAATAGAAATTTTCCGCCCAGAGTGGTGATTGTCCGGATGGTGGCACCGCTCTCAGAGGGAAATATGAATGAGCAATGTTCTATTAATATTACTGGCCGGCCGGAGTATAGTGCAGAGATGCGGAGTGCAGGAAAAAGCTGCTCCGCATCATCTCTGCAATAGATATTACGATCGCATCGGGTGTCAGGAGTGACACCTGCTATGATCTGTCCTTAACTGTATGTACTATTACTCCCAACATGAGCACACTCTGCTCCATGCTGGGAGCTGTAGTACCTGCATTAATAGACAGATGGCAGCGAGTGTCATTTCTGACACCTGTTGCGATCTGTCTATTAATGCAGGTACTACAGCTCCCAGCATGGAGCAGAGTGTGCCCCATGTTGGGAGTAGTAGTACCTGCAGTTAAGGAAAGATCACAGTGGATGTCACTCCTGACACCCACTGTGATCCTCCTGTATAATGTATAGATGCGGCCGGCCGCTCTTCTATGGTCCTCGGCACTGATGTACATATACACCCATTCATATTCCCTACAGAGAGTTGTGATTGGCTGGAACCATCTGGCCAATCACAGCTCTCTGCGGGAAATATGAATAGGTGTATATATACGGCAGTGCAGGGGACCATAGAGGAGCATCCGGCCGTATCTACAATTTATGCAGAATGATCGCATCGGACCCGGGGCGATCTGTCAGTTAGTACAGGTACTACTACTCCCATCATGGAACAGTGTGTTCCATGCTGGGAGTAGTAGCACCAACTAAAAATTTAAAAAAATGTGAAACACACACACTACATTTTTATTATTGTCGGCTACATTTTTAGTGCCCTGCCCGCACACATAAATTGATCCCTGTTTAAAAATGAATAAAAATGTCGTTATAAAAAAGAAAAATTTTGTTTAATACAATTTTTTCCATCACTACTGTATCTTTTTTATTTTATTTTTTTTAATGGTACACTACGAAATTTTATTATAAAAAGTATCTCCATCACTTTTTAGCGAGAACTTTGCGATTTCTTATTGATTCACAGCTAACATCTGGACACAGCGTAGAGTTGGCTTTTTTGTTGGCATTTTTCCCAACAACAAAAAACAAGTGGAATTCCAGCTTTAGAAACTTACCTACATCTGAGCTACTTTGCTATATACACTGTTCAAAAAAATAAAGGGAACACTTAAACAACACAATGTAACTCCAAGTCAATGACACTTCTGTGAACTCACACTGTCCACTCAGGAAGCAACACTGATTGACAATCAATTTCACATGCTGTTGTGGAAATGGAACAGACAACAGGTGGAAATTCTAGGAAATTAGCAAGACACCCCCAGTAAAGGAGTAGTTCTGCAAGTGGTGACCACAGACCACTTCTCAGTCCCTATGCTTCTTGGCTGATGTTTTGGTCACTTTTGAATGCTGGCGGTGCTTTTTCTCTAGTGATAGCATGAGACAGAGTCTACAACCAACACAAGTGGCTCAGGTAGTGCAGCTCATCCAGGATAGTACATCAATGCGAGCTGTGGCAAGAAGCTGTGTCTGTCAGTGTAGTGTTCAGAGTATGGAGGCGCTACCAAGAGACAGGCCAGTACATCAGAAGATGTGGAGGAGGCTGTAGGAGGGCAACAACCCAGAAGCAGGACCGCTACCTCCGCCTTTGTGTAAGGAGGAGCAGGAGAAGCACTGCCAGAGCCCTGCAAAATGACCTCCAGCAGGCCACAAATGTGCATGTGTCCACTCAAACGGTCAGAAACCGACTCAATGAGGGTGTGAGGTATGAGGGCCCGATGTCCACAGGTGGGGGTTGTGCTTACAGCCCAACATCGTGCTGGACGTTTGGCATTTGCCAGAGAACACCAAGATTGGTGAATTAGCCACTGGCGCTTTGTGCTCTTCACAGATCACTGAGCACATGTGACAGACGTGACAGAGTCTGAAGATGCCATGGAGAACGTTCTGCTGACTGCAACATCCTCCAGCATGACCAATTTGGTGGTGGGTCAGTAATGGTGTGGGGTGGCATTTCTTGGGGGGGGGGGGGTCGCATAGCCCTCCATGTGCTTGCCAGAGGTAGCCTGACTGCCATTAGGTACCGAGATGAGATCCTCAGACCCCTTGTGAGACCATATGCTGGTGCGGTTGGCCCTGGGTTCCTCCTAATGCAAGACAATGCTAGACCTCATGTGGCTGGAGTGTGTAAGCAGTTCCTGCAAGAGAAAGGCATTGATGCTATGGACTGGCCTGCCCATTCCCCAGACCTGAATCCAATTGAGCACATCTGGGACATCATGTCTCGCTCCATCCACCAACTGTCCAGGAGCGTGCCCAGGCATTGTAGGGAGGTCATATGGGCACGTGGAGGCCACACACTACTGAGCCTCTGTGGTGTCCCGGTACCGTATTGCATACCGTACCTAGTGTAGAGGGCCCCAAATTCAGAGTTGCTACGCTCAGGTAGGGTCCCCCTGGTGGGACAGCCCCTAGTCGCCTCTCCTCTGCTCTAATTTTATAATGTTTATACCTGTATATATTTAATAATAATGTATATTTAATATAATGTATAGTACTTAACTTGTTCAGCGTCGCAGGACCTTCGGTCATGTGACCATGTTAATATCCTCTAAGGTATGTTGGAGGACCTTTGGAGGTCCCTGGGTCACATGTTACCCATAAGCCTTTGTAATGGTGATTGACATCTGTATTGGACCAATTAGCTCTAGTTCAGCCCCTGCCCATATAAGGGAGCAGTAGCCAGTTATCGCTCTCTTGGGTTGCTGCTCTTGTGGATGCCGGACTAGCAGGATGGATCTGCGCAACTTGCAAAGACACACTAGGCCTGAAAACCTACCGGCCTCAGCTGAACTAAAACCGTGAGTTCTAAACTACCCCCACTAAAGCTAGCGTGACTACTGGACCGCAACTAAATCCCCTAAATCCAGTGGAACAGCGCATAATACCTTAAAGACTCTAAATTGCTAAAGTCCCAACCTTTGTCAATCTCCAAACAAAGCAGTTGTATGCATAGAGACTGTTCCGGTTATGAAACCTGCAGAAAATATTCAGTAAAAGTTAAACTTGTTTCAGAAAACTCTCCGGTTGTGGATATTCCATTATTATCTACCTATCTATCGCTCTTGGGAAGGGTGGCGGTAGGACAAGCATTACTGATTAGCCCTCACCCTGGCGTCATGAATAGCAAGGGTTAACAAACACCCTTTAATCACCACACAGCTACACTCCCCATACCCTACTCCCCCCAGGCTATCACACCTCATTTTGACTTGTTTTAAGGACATTACATCAAAGTTGGGTCAGCTTGTAGTTTGGTGTGACTCCATATCCTGACCTCCATAGGTTGATAAATTTGATTTCCATTGGTAATTTTTGTGTAATTTTGTTGTCAGCACATTCAACTATATAAACACAAAAGTATTTTATACGATAAGTTAATTCATTCAGATCTAGGATGTGTTATCTTAGTGTTCCCTTTAATTTTTTTGAGCAGTGTATTTATAAGGAACGTGAAATTCCTTGATAAATATGGGGGAAGTACACATAACGTACACCCAGGCAGATGGGGGTAAACAGAACTTAAAGGGGTCATCCACCATAAGGTGATTTTAGTACGTACCTGGCAGACAGTAATGGACATGCTTAGGATGGATCTGCACTTGTCTTGGGGCTAAATGGCTATGTTGTGAGATTACCATAACACTATGGCTAGCTTTTTGTGAACTGGTATTTCCTGTTTGAGTTTTCTTTTTTTGACTAAAATCCCATAATTCCATTTTCCTCCCTCCCACACATCAGCCACCCCACCCATTGAAACATAAATGAGCTGCATCCATTCAGAAGACCTGTGGTTTTCAATCAGGGTGCCTACAGCTGTTGCATTAGTTGCAGATTGAGCTCTCTCCCACTAAGTGATCGTTCCATCCATTGAAGCAGACAGGCTCCCTGTCATCAGCTGACTAGTCAGGTCTCGGCCGCATTGCAACCTGGGAAAAATCTGAGACAACAGTCATTTTGTATGCTGTTAAAAATTAATATTGGGGTGAAAATCACAGAAGAATTTTTAGAAAACCGTCAGACACAGGAACAGACACTATATTATGAACTACACTAACTTTACAGCCCCTGTAGCATAGTCAAATAAAAAAAAAAACCTGGAATACCCCTTTAATGTACACAGACAATTATAAATCCCCCCTTATGTATCTAAATGTAACAAATGTGGTATTTCTCAGGAACTTGTCTGTTTTATAATAATATGCTGAATACTTTCTCCGTGCTGCACCCATACCTACTTGTATAATTAAATGTTATTATACCTTAGAAAGTGACAAATTAAGTGGTACGAGGCAGCGCCTGCAGGAGCATTGTATAACATTGTGTAATTCTCATTTAACTGGTTTTGGGAGGAAGTAACCTACAATATTTCTACAGTCTTCTTCTGTAAACAAGAGTTATCTCTTTATTGCTCTCTGTTACTTCCTACAGATTAAACCTATTGACATTCCTACTATGTTGGAGTTACCTTTCTGAACAGGGGATTGTATGGGTACTGCTGTAACTACTATAGGAACACATGAGTAAAGCAAACTACAAATTAAGATTATATATAAAGATTTTTTGTTTTTCTTTTTAGTGGGTTTTTGCAAAGGAAAACGAGTACTATAAATAACATATAATTTAAAAAGAAAAATATGGAAGAAACAACCAATCTCCTACCAATGTTCAAGTAACAGATCTAAACACAAAACTAAAAGAATTTACTTTAAAACTATTGAATGAGTGTTTTGTTGGGGGGAACAGCCAAAGAAGAGGCTGTATACACAGTAACATACAGGGTGGGCCATTTATATGGATACACCTTAATAAAATGGGAATGGTTGGTGATATTAACTTCCTGTTTGTGACACATTAGTATATGTGAGGGGGGAAACTTTTCAAGATGGGTGGTGACCATGGTGGCCATTTTGAATCCAACTTTTGTTTTTTCAATAGGAAGAGGGTCATGTGGCAAACCTATTGGGAATTTCATAAGAAAAACTATGATGTGCTTTGTTTTAGCGTAACTTTATTCTTTCATGAGTTATTTACAAGTTTATGACCACTTATAAAATGTGTTCAATGTGCTGCCCATTGTGTTGGATTGTCAATGCAACGCTCTTCTCCCACTCTTCACACACTGATAGCAACACTGCAGGAGAAATGCTAGCACAGGCTTCCAGTATCCGTAGTTTCAGGTGCTGCACATCTCGTATCTTTACAGCATAGACAATTGCCTTCAGATGACCCCAAAGATAAAAGTCTAAGGGGGTCAGATCGAGAGACCTTGGGGGCCATTCAACTGGCCCACGATGACCAATCCACTTTCCAGGAAATTGTTCATCTAGGAATGCTCGGACCTGACACCCATAATGTGGTGGTGCAACATCTTGCTGGAAAAACTCAGGGAACGTGCCAGCTTCAGTGCATAAAGAGGGAAACACATCATCATGTAGCAATTTTGCATATCCAGTAGCCTTGAGGTTTCCATTGATGAAGAATGGCCCCACTATCTTTGTAGCCCATATACCACACCATACCATACATTTTTGTGTTCCAACAGTCTTGGAGGGATCTATCCAATGTGGGTTAGTGTCAGACCAATAGCGGTGGTTTTGTTTGTTAACTTCACCATTCACATAAAAGTTTGCCTCATCACTGAACAAAATCTTCTGTGTAAACTGAGGGTCCTGGTCCAATTTTTGTTTTGCCCATTCTGCAAATTCAGTGCGCCGATCTGGGTCATCCTCATTGAGATGCTGCAGTAGCTGGAGTTTTTTCACAACCCAAACTGCTATGGTGCAACTGTGGACCCTCTTTCACAGATGATGTCTTCCACCTGTCTTTCAGAATAGCTGGAAGGTCTGCAGGAAAGTCAGGTAGTTGAGCTGGGCTATCAGACGGTCATCTCTGTCAGGGAGTGGATGTGTCCACTTCTTTACATGAGTTCTCAGCCACTTTTGAAACCATACCATATTACGGTACAACTGAGTTTTACAGATCCAGTCAGCCCATCTGTCTGTGCAGGACAGGCACACCTGGGGGCACAAAAAGCTTTAACAGTTGGACAAAAACCATAAACTATTACAGCCACCATCTCTCATTTCACATGGCATCCCTCTGTATTCCATATTAAATATCAGGGTGACATTTTTACAATTTGTTTCTCCAACATATACCTTGGGCAAACTAACAAGTCTACATTTAATTTTGGCTATGTGATTCAAGTACAGTACATTGGACCTAAACATATTGTGGGTGTAGAGACAATAGCAGCAATTTCTAGATATGTATCCTGGTCTGAGAAAGCATTATGGGAAGAGTGATCAACATCTATTTGAACATCATCGCTATAATCTGTGAGATTCAGATCATTCATTGATATAGGGACACCTATCAGAGGAATCCCCCAGTGGGTAGTAGGGATATGAGAACAGATCCAGCAGTCAGTCGTGTTCAGCTGTTTGGCAGCTGATTTAGAAGTCAGATAAAATTTTTCTTCTTTTCACCTTCCACCTGTGCATGAAGATATAAAGCACAACACACCACGTAGGACAGTACATGGTATTTTGATTCCGTCAATCCTCTTCATCCCCAGAGGCCTCACCCTTTTGGTGCTGGTCCTTTTCACCAACCTGGAAGCCCACCTTCTTACAGTGGGAAGCGTGTATCCAGTTTGGCCTTCCTTCTACCTTGACTGAGGTGGGTGTAGTCAGTAGCACCTGGTGTGGGCCGTCAAATCGGGGCTCCAGATGTCTCCTCACAAATCTTATCACCACCCAGTCTCCAGGTTACAGGTGGTGAGTTCCGGTTACTTCTTCAGGATCTGGAAAGGAAGAGAAAACTTTTCCATGCAAATTAGTCAGTTGTTTATGCAGCTGGACGACATTAAGGACGTGTACTGTCCTTGCAGTTCTTGTGGAAAGAATAGACCTGTCAGTGGTGGTCTGCCAAACAAAATCTCAAATGGTGAAAAGCCATATTTTCCCTTTGGAGTATGTCTCATTGCAAAGAAGGCTAAAGGTAAGGCTTGTTCCCACGTAAGATTTGTCTGCGCAAAGATCTTAGCTATTTTGTTTTTCAAATCCCCATTTGCTCTCTCTACTTTGCCAGATGATTGTGGATGGTACGGAGTATGGAGATGCTGATTAATCTGCAACCCTTTCAGTGTAAAGTGAGTCCCTTGGTCAGACTCTACAGTCTCAGGTAGGCCATTTCTACACACAATTTCAGATATCGGCTTCTTTGCTGTCACACTTGCTGTTGCCTTAGCAACAGGCCACACCTCCACCCAAGAGGAGAACATGTCTACACACACCAAAACATATGTTACGCCGAGCGCTCCGGGTCCCCGCTCCTCCCCGGAGCGCTCGCAACATCCTCGCTACTGCAGCGCCCCGGTCAGATCTACTGACCGGGTGCGCTGCGATACCGCCCCCAGCCGGGATGCGATTCGCGATGCGGGTGGCGCCTGCTCGCGATGCGCACCCCGGCTCCCGTACCTGACTCGCTCTCCGTCGGTCCTGTCCTGGCGCGCGCGGCCCCGCTCCCTAGGGCGCGCGCGCGCCGGGTCTCTGCGATTTAAAGGGCCACTGCGCCACTGATTGGCGCAGTTGGTCTAATTAGTGTGTTCACCTGTGCACTCCCTATGTATACCTCACTTCCCCTGCATTCCCTCGCCGGATCTTGTTGCCATTGTGCCAGTGAAAGCGTTTCCTTGTGTGTTCCTAGCCTGTGTTCCAGACCTCCTGCCGTTGCCCCTGACTACGATCCTTGCTGCCTGCCCCGACCTTCTGCTACGTCCGACCTTGCTCTTGTCTACTCCCTTGTACCGCGCCTATCTTCAGCAGTCAGAGAGGTTGAGCCGTTGCTAGTGGATACGACCTGGTTACTACCGCCGCTGCAAGACCATCCCGCTTTGCGGCGGGCTCTGGTGAATACCAGTAGTAACTTAGAACCGGTCCACTAGCACGGTCCACGCCAATCCCTCTCTGGCACAGAGGATCCACCTCCTGCCAGCCGAATCGTGACAACATACTCATAGACACCACATTTGGGCAGCTTTATGTAGTCTATTTGTAGTCTCTGGAATGGGTAGTCAGGTTTTACAAGATGTTTCATTTCCACTTTGGCATTTTACCTGGATTGTACTTGGCACAGATCATACACTTTTTCACCACTCAGTTGCAAACTGTGAGAAACCTGGTGCAACTCAAAATTTGTTGATACTATCAATCATTCCCCCTTTGGAAACATGGGAAGGGAGATGAGATAAACTAGCCAAAATGGTATACAAGACTGGGGGTGCACACAATCGACCATCCCCATGTTTCCAAACATCATTGTCCGGTCTGCAACCAGCCTCTCTCCACTTGCTCTGAGTTTGAGGTCCTGTTCGGTTTTGGAGGGTTTTGAAAACATCCATTGTCACATTCTCTGTGGTTGTAGAAGGCAGCTGGAGAAGCATTAGAGCTGCTCTGTTAGCTGCTTCATCTGCTCTATTGTTACCCATAGTGATAGGATCTACTACTCGTTGATGTACTTGGCATTTCATCACAGCTATGGCTCTAGGTAACTTTACCTTTTCCAACAGATCTTGTATGAGATCTGCATTCACCACTTCACCACTTTACCACTTGAGGTCAGGAAACCTTTATTTGCCCAAAGAAAACCCAAATCATGGAGAATTACGTGGGAACGTGGGAATGGCATGAATCTATGCCTTGTTCAGGGCGAGCAATGCATGCTGGGATCAAGGGATTCAGAGTATAAAATGTGTCATCTATATTGCAAAACCTGCGGCAAATCCTCCTTCTGGTTTCGGCACATGATGGTTGCCACAGCCACTGATTATGCACATGCAGCTCCAGCTGAGATCACAGAATCCAGTTTGGCACTGAAGAACCCCACTGGCTTCTGTTTACCCCCATATATCTGGGTGAGCACTCCTGAAGCTTGTTTTTCCTGCTCGTGACAGAACAGATAAAAGGGCTTGGTGTAGTTTGGAATTGCAAGTAAAGGAGCGCTGAGTATGGCAGCTTCTATGCGTCCAGCCTGAGTGGTCAGAGCATACATACTGTACAAAAGTAACCCCATACAGTGCTTGCCACCGATCTAGAACTTGTTTCATGACTTGGCCAAATTCAGATGGTGAAGAGACCATTCCCTGTGGCAACCTTGTCCAAGCATATTGTTGTCCCTCAAAAGTGAAGGCAAACAAATACTAGGATTTAGGGTGGATAGGTACACAAAAGTAAGCATCAACCAGGTCGAGTACGCTGACCCATGAGGCAGCTATAGGAATTTCACCTGGATCCTCTTGAATATTTTATTCACAGCTCGCAGGTCATGACTAAGAAAAACTGACCAGGCCTTCTTGGCTTAGCCACAGGATAAAAAGGTGTATTTACAGGTGATTTTATAGGAATCAGGATCCCCTGACTCACAAAGGCTTTGATTTGGTCTCTTACACCATTCATTTGCCTCATGCTGAGAGGATACTGAGGAATCCTGGGTAATTTTACTCCAGGTCGGGGTTTGATGACCACTGGGTCTGCTTGTTTTATCAGGCCCACTGGACCACCTTTCCTAGCCCAGGCATCACTCCCCCCCCCCCCCCCCCCCTGCTCTCAGAGATGATTGGTAACACTGGAAGTCCTTCTTGTCAATTCCTTTTCTGCCTCCCTCTTTTTGGGGCCTCACATTCTCTTGCAAAATGACCCAGTTCATCACAGTTATAACATCTCACTTTCCTGGGTTCTCCCTCTCTGAATGGCTTCCTTTGGGGTCTTCCTGAGGCTTACACAACCATGACCTTCTGAACTTTCTTCTTCTGCACTTCCTGTATGTTCCTCTGGATGGAGCTCACTAAGCTCATTAGTGCTGGGACTGATTTGTCTCTCCAATCAGGGTGGGCAGAGACTAATTTATCATGAATATCTTTATTCAGTCCAGACACCAATGTGGCAGTGAGCATCTTTCCCATACCTTGGTCCTCTAAGCTACCACTGCCTCCTCTACTACCTGCCTGAATCTTTCAAAGTAATCTTCTACAGGTTCCTTGGCCTTCTGCTAAATATTTGTCACCTGAACCCAGGATTGAGGAGGAAAAACCTCTGTGATTTTTTTCCTTGAATTGGTTGACATATTCAAGAGCTTCAGATGGCTCTAGGGGCAGGGTAAGTTTGGTACAGAGGGCAGCAGTATCTAATTGACAAGCCACTACTCTTATTATCTGCAATAGATCTCTCTATGTGGGATTGTAACTGATTGCAATATTGTGCAACTCATTTGCAAACCCACATGGATTGTTCCATGGCTTAGGGACTGATGAGAGGAACCCCTTCATTTCTCCAGGTGTCTATGGGACATGCTGAGTAACCCATCTGTCTACCTGACCATTTGTCCCTGGGATAAATTGTTCACTGACTGGGTAAGCTGAGGTTTGAGATTAACAACCTTCCTCAAACATCCTCCTTACTTCCTCTGCATTTACTTTAGGAGTGATTAGGAGTTCACCTTCTACTCCACAAAAGACCTTTCCACCACTTGGGTCAGATAACTCCTGCCAAGAGGTGGTGGGAGGTACATACGGTGGAGCAGTGGCCCTAACTTTAGTCTCACTGAATGTAGGAGATGGACTGATTAGATCTCCAGTGGGGAACACCGTAGTGGAGCCAGCAGGACCCTTTGGTCTAGCTCCCATATCTACTGGGGTCCATCGAGTATTTGAGTAAGGGATGTCTATATTAACCACGGTGTGCTTCACTAGTGACATTGCAAGCAGGTCTATCAACTCTGATTCTAAATCTGGTTCAGACTGTGTTTGCTTCTCTGCCCTAGTTTTTACAGTAAAAATACCATGGGCTCTTTCCTGTTTGCAATATGATTCTACAATCCATCTACTTCAATCCTCCTTCTCATTTGGCTCTGTTCATTTTGGGCCAAAATTTTTGTAAAAAATAATTCAAAGGTTCCCCCTTTTGGAATCCTTAGTTCCATTCCCCTAGTCAGCAGGCACCATTTTGGCAAATGCAGACAGACCCATCTGCCATATTTAGTATTCCTCTCCTCCTGTGGGGTGGGAGGAGTTTTTAGATGTCCATTACTAAAAGAGCCATATGACAAATGGCAAGGAGCAAATTACAAAAAGTATCTGACCCCTAAAATCATATCAATCAAACCACTCTAAGAGGGAACTGACTGAACCAGTAGTATTGTTCATGAGTGACAGGTCTGCTGCAGCGTTTGGGATGCTCTTTAGCATAGGAGAATACAGGCCTAAACCAGCTGTTAGAAGGCTGTTCTCTCTTGTTCTCTGGGAATAGCACTGTGCCACATAGCAGCATTTGAACTGTGTTCAAAAGCCGAGCACAGAGCTTTACCCAAGAGACTTGTTCTGACTGCATCCACTGCATCCACCAACACTTAACCTTCTATTTCGTATGTCCCTCCACTGGCAGACAATGTTAGTAACAGCTTACTTGACAAACTCAGACGATAGAAAACATGCGTGTCTGAAAACTGTAGGGGTTCTCTTACTTTTCACATCATTGTTCCCACTGGCGTTCTCCGTTAGGAGGTGCGTCTTGAAACAATACAATCACCGTGAAGGTATCCTGTCACACTGATATAGTGTATTACACCAATATCCGCATTCACTCACACATGCACAACAAAAGATGTTAGAACATTTAACACAGTTGTTTCAGGTTCTTAGGGTTTGTACTCACAACAGAGGACATAGGGATTGGGGATCAGAGGAGAGAGCTGCTGAAACACCAAGGATCTCACCTATTATTGGCGCCGATGCAGTCTCATTCCTCCGATCCACGTCCTGGTTCCGTCCCTTGATCGCTTTCAAACGCCCGGGTGCTTCGGCACCACTTTTGATAAGGTAATGACAACGTGAAACAGCTGAACCAAATTAAAAAGAAACAATTATTAATTAATTAGGCAAGATTACAATGAAACATGCATACACGTAGCATCTTACAACAATCTTCCCGGCATATGCAATTTGATCAGATAACAGCACTGTCTTTAGAGTGTAAATTTTCCATAGTTCAGCCAATCTGGAGACAAAGAAAGTATGTGCGTGGTACAGTCTTTCTTTATCTTCCTTATCTTGACTCCAGATGGTCCTTGGCAGGGAGTGATGACATGGGCATATTACACTCATAAGCAACACATAGACAGAATACATTTTGTAAGAAAAGCTAAATCTTCATGACAAAGCAAAAGTGGAATTGTATCATTTTCTCTTAAGAATCAGCTTAAAGGGGTACTCCGGTGGAAAACTTTTTTCTTTTTTTTTTTTTTTTAAATCCACAGGTGCCAGAAAGTTAAACAGATTTGTAAATTAGAGATTGGGGATGTGCAGCTCACAATTAGCTAACCGTGGTAAGAGGGCTGTACCCCTACACCTGGTGTTGGGGAGTAGCAGAGAAATTGTTTAAACAGTAGCCAACCCCTCAAAGTTAGCATCAGTTACCTGATACAAAGATGAAAAATAATAATAATGAAAACTGGATCGTGCTTCAATTAAAATATGAAAATGTATATTTATTACACAGTTTTAAAATATATAGTTTTTTTTATCAATATATCCTCTAAGCACAGGGCCCTTTTGCCGAGGGAATTAAAATAAAATAGAATAAAATGACAATATCAACAAACACCGATAACTTGCATAGAAAAATTTGACAATTTAATGTCACTTTTGATGGTCCGGCCTCCGGTAATCCGGAAAGTGAGCTCAAGACCTATAAATGTTCTAGATTCCAAAGTAAAATAGGTAAATAGGATATATTATAATTACCAGTCTGCAATAAAACCTGGTATGAGGTCACCTGGAGTTATGTTGTGAGGTCCGCACTTTTGAGATGGTACCAGACGCTGGCATGCGTCTTAGCGGCGTATGTACAAGCCTACTGAGGAAAGGGCTGTGTTTAAAACGTATGAGAGCCCTGAAACGCGTCTAGGTTTATTCTACACCACGATACTCGATTATCCACCGGTGACCTTCGATCCAGTTCTGCAAATCAGCAGATGATTCCTGAGACCATCTTCCAGGCAGCGCTGCCAAGCACCTGTGACGTCACCTACAACTGAGTTTTCTAGAGGCCCGCACCTGTCCTTCTGCTGAGATACCACCTACAGCGAACAACTTCTGAAAGCGGCTATTTTCCCAACTGGTCCGTGGCAGGCAGACCGCCGCTGAGACGCATGCCAGCGTCTGGTACCATCTCAAAAGTGCGGACCTCACAACATAACTCCAGGTGACCTCATACCAGGTTTTATTGGAGACTGGTAATTATAATATATCCTATTTACCTATATTACTTTGGAATCTAGAACATTTATAGGTCTTGAGCTCACTTTCCGGATTACCGGAGGCCGGACCATCAAAAGTGACATTAAATTGTCAAATTTTTCTATGCAAGTTATCGGTGTTTGTTGATTATTGTCATTTTATTCTATTTTATTTTAATTCCCTCGGCACAAGGGCCCTGTGCTTAGAGGATATATTGATTAAAAAACGATATATTTTAAAACTGTGTAATAAATATACATTTTCATATTTTAATTGAAGCACGATCCAGTTTTCATTATTATTATTTTTCATCTTTGTATCAGGTAACTGGTGCTAACTTTGTGGGGTTGGCTACTGTTTAAACAGATTTGCCGGTGGGTCGTTCCCCCCTGTGGGCATTGGTGTCGCGGCGGTGGTGGTCGCCGCTCGGTGCTGCGCCATTTTATGCTAGGGACGTTAGGGACCCACTCTAAATAGGTGGCCTTGACGTGGCGAGTGGGCTTGTACTTTTTGATCAAAAATGTATACTAACAACCTGTTAGTTTTTGATATTATGCTGAGAAGCAATCAGATCATTATACAAGATTGTAGATGTGCACCATGTCTGTTTTTCTACCCGAATTCACACTGATTTCTATCCCCTCTTTTTTTTGTTTGAACATGTTGTCTGCACTCTTCCCCACCCCCTCAGCCCAACCCTATATAAGTAGTAGTTAGCTACACATGGGTCATTTCTTTCCTAGCAGCCTCCCAGTCTGACTGGGAGAGCATGGTAAGTGAGCCATTACACCCTGTTCACACTGGTGTGGTGCTGTGCGGTGTCCGTTACTGCCGTGGCGCCGTGTCTGCGGGGGGGGGGGGGGGGTGCGGCCCATAGACTGGTTTGAGTGGCATTGGGGCCGCTCTGCCGGTGGGTCGTTCCCCCCTGTGGGCATTGGTGTCGCGGCGGTGGTGGTCGCCGCTCGGTGCTGCGCCATTTTATGCTAGGGACGTTAGGGACCCACTCTAAATAGGTGGCCTTGACGTGGCGAGTGGGCTTGTACTTTTTGATCAAAAATGTATACTAACAACCTGTTAGTTTTTGATATTATGCTGAGAAGCAATCAGATCATTATACAAGATTGTAGATGTGCACCATGTCTGTTTTTCTACCCGAATTCAGATTTGTAAATTACTTCTATTAAAAAAATCCTCCCAGTACTTATTAGCTGCTGAATACTACAGAGGAAATTCTTTTCTTTTTGGAACACAGAGCTCTCTGCTGAATCACGAGCACAGTGCTCTCTGCTGACATCTCTGTCCATTTTAAGAACTGTCCAGAGTAGGAGAAAATCCCCATAGCAAACATATGCTGCTCTGGACAGTTCCTAAAATGGACAGAGATGTCAGCAGACATGCTCGTGCTCGTGATTCAGCAGAGAGCACTGTGTTCCAAAAAGAAAATAATTTCCTCTGTAGTATTCAGCAGCTAATAAGTACTGGAAGGATTACTATTTTTTAATAGAAGTAATTTACAAATCTGTTTAACTTTCTGGCACCAGTTGATTTAAAAAAATAAAAAGTTTTCCACCGTAGTACCCCTTTAAGCACAAATAAAACATAGAAAACTTCATTTTTTTTTATTACACAAAGTATATTAGAAATATTTTTTATTTACCATAAGGAGTGCAATAGCAAATCATTTTTTAATGAGAGTTACCATTTAATATTAAACTAGGAAAGGTGGTAGAAATTCATGGATTTCTTTAACCCCTTCCCGACCTATGACATACCTGTACGTCATGGGTGGCAAGGTGTTCCCGACCCATGATGTACAGGTACGTCATGAACATTACTGCCGCTACTCGCGGCATCCCGCAGCGCCCGGAAAGATGGTGGCTATCACTGATAGCCAGCCATCTTACCGTGCGACCACGGGGGGTTTCATCCCCCCCCCCCCCCAGCGATCGCTGCTATCAGCTGGTCAAATCTGACTAGCTGATAGCAGCGTTTCGCTATGAAAATACTTAGCAGCGCGGTGTGTGAGTCCCGATCACGGGGATCGGGACACACACCGCTCTGCTAAGTGTCCCTGACCCGTCCCCCGGCGTCACTTACCCGTCCGAGCGGTGTCCCAAGCGGTCCCGGCGTCCTCCATGCGGTCCCGGCTGCGCTGCGTCCCGGAGGTGAGTTTGCAGCAGCAGTGCGGCATCTTCATTGGCAGCAGTGAGATCGCCGTAAAGCGATCTCACTGCTGCCTCTGAGAGTTTCAAAACTGCAACTCCCAGCATGCCCAGACAGCCTTTGGCTTTCTGGGCATGCTGGGAGTTGTAGTTTTGCAACATCTGGAGGCCCACAGTTTGGAGACCACTGTATAATGGTCTCCAATCTGTGCTCTTCCAGATGTTGCAAAACTACAAATCTCAGCATGCTCAGTCTGTCCAGGCATGCTGGAAGTTGTAGTTCGGCAACATCTGATCCTTCAGATATTGCCGAACTACAACTTCCAGCATGCCTGGGCAGTCTGGGCATGCTGGGAGTTGTAGTTTTGCAACAACTGGAGGCACACTAGTTGGGAAACATTGTCCGTTTCCTACCTCAGTGCCTCCAGCTGTTGCAATTGTTGCAAAACTATAACTCCCAGCATGCACTGACAGACCATGCATGCTGGGAGTTGTAGTTTTGCAACAGCTGGAGGCACACTGGTTTGGAAACACTAAGTTTGGTTGCAAAACACTTGAAAGTTTATTACTTAACTTAGTGTTTCCAAACCAGTGTTCCTCCAGCTGTTGCAAAACTACAACTCCCAGCATGCACAGACAGCCAAAGGGCATGCTCGGAGTTTGCAACAGCTGGATGTTTGCCCCCTCCCCCCAATGTGAATGTACAGGGTACACTCACATGGGCGGAGGTTTACAGTGAGTGCTGCAAGTTTGAGATGGCGCAAATTTTGCGCTGCAGCTCAAACTTCCAGCGGCAAACTTGCTGTGAACCTCTGCCCATGTGACTGTACCCTAAAAACACTACACTACACTGACACTAACCTAAAATAAAAAGTAAAAAACACTACATATACACATACCCCTACACAGCCCCCCTCCCCCAAAAAATGAAAAACGTCTGGTACGCTACTGTTTCCAAAACGGAGCCTCCAGCTGTTGCAAAATAATAACTCCCAGTATTGCCGGACAGCCATTGACTGTCCAGGCATGCTGGGAGTTTTGCAACAGCTGGAGGCACCCTGTTTTGGAATCATTGGCATAGAATACCCCTATGTCCACCCCTATGCAAATCCCTAATTCAGGCCTCAAATGCGCATGGCGCTCTCTCACTTTGGAGCCCTGTCGTATTTCAGGGCAACAGTTTTGGGACACATATGGGGTATCGCCGTACTCGGGAGAAATTGCCTTACAAATTTTGGGGGGCTTTTTCTTCTTTAACCCCTTATGAAAAGGTGAAGTTGGGGTCTACACCAGCATGTTAGTGTAAAAAAATAAAATTTTTACACTGACATGCTGGTGTTGCCCTATACTTTTCATTTTCACAAGAGGTAAAAGGGAAAAAAGACCCCCAAAATTTGTAACGCAATTTCTCCCGACTACGGAGATACCCCATATGTGGGCGCAAAGTGCTCTGGGGGCACACAACAAGGCCCAGAAGGGAGAGCGAGCCATGTCCATTTGAGGCGATTTGCACAGGGGTGGCTGATTGTTACAGCAGTTCTGACAAACGCAAAACAATAAATATCCATATGTGACCCCATTTTGGAAACTACACCCCTCACGGAATTTAATAAGGGGTGCAGTGAGCATTTACACCCCACTGGTGTATGACAGATTTTTGGAACAGTGGTCTGTGAAAATGAAAAATAAAATTTTTGATTTGCACAGTCCACTGTTTCAAATATCTGTCAAACGCCAGTGGGGTGTAAATGCTCACTGCACCCCTTATTAAATTCCATGAGGGGTATAGTTTCCAAAATGGGGTCACATGTGGGGGGGGTCCACTGTTCTGGCACCATAGGGGCTTCCTAAATGGGACATGCCCCCCAAAAACCCTTTCAGAAAAACTCACTCTCCAAAATCCCATTGTCGCTCCTTCCCTTCTGAGCCCTCTACTGCGCCCGCCGAACACTTTACATACGCATATGAGGTATTTCCTTACTCGAGAGAAATTGGGTTACAAATTTTAGGGTGATTTCTCTCCTTTTACCCCTTGTAAAAATTCAAAAATTGGGTCTACAAGAAAATGCGAGTGTAAAAAATGAAGATTTAGAATTTTCTCCTTCACTTTGCTGCTATTCCTGTGAAACACCTAAAGGGTTAAAACACTTACTGAATATCATTTTGAATACTTTGGGGGGTGCAGTTTTTATAATGGGGTCATTTATGGGGTATTTCTAATATGAAGACCCTTAAAATCCACTTCCAACCTGAACTGGGCCCTGAAAAATTGCGATTTTGAAAATCTTGAGAAAAATTGGAAAATTGCTGCGGAACTTTGAAGCCCTCTGGTGCCCTCCAAAAGTAAAAACTTGTCAATTTTTTTATGCAAACACAAAGTAGACATATTGTATATGTGAATCAATATGTAATTTATTTGGAATATCCATTTTCCTTTCAAGCAAAGACTTTCAAAGTTAGAAAAATGCTAAATTTTCAAAATTTTCATGAAATTTTTAGATTTTTTACCAAGAAATTATACAAATATCAGTGAAATTTTACCAATAACATAAAGTAGAATATGTCACGAAAAAATAATCTCGGAATCAGAATGATAAGTAAAAGCATTCCAGAGATATTAATGTTTAAAGTGACAGTGGTCAGATTTTCAAAAAATGCCCAGGTCATGAAGGTGAAAATGGGCTGGGTCATGAAGGGGTTAACAATTGCCTATAATTTCCACCAGTTATCTGTTCCATTTGCACAACAGTATGTGAAATTGATTGTCAATCAGTGTTGCTTCCTGAGTGGACAGTGTGATTTCACAGAAGTGTGATTGACTTGGAGTTACATTGTGTTGTTTAAGTGTTCCCTTTATTTTTTTGAGCAGTGTATTATGACATTGCTGCTTCCTAGGAAAATGCAACCTCACAGAAACTTCTCTGTGGCCTGTAGATGTCAATATCCTTCTTGTGTCTCTTACCTAATTGTGGTTTTAGATTGAATGTACTAACCCCTAAATGACAAGAATCACAGAAGACCCAGTCGGAAAAGATCCCGGCATCGAAAAAATAGAATAATGTAAAAGTCCAACATTATTTCATAGCTTATCAATAAAATGTCCGAGGGGGCCGAAGTACATTAAAAACCAACACGTTTCGACTGCCTTTCTCAATGTTTCAGTTCCATCTAAGGCCCCCTTCACATTGTAACACTCGAGTTTCAGAAGACAGGAACTCCGGTGGATGTGGATCCGCTGGACCTGTGTGGCAGATGACTCAGACCGTACCAGGGAGCGGAGTCTAAGGTGCCGCTGTTTTTCACCAGAGCCCCCCACAAAGTGAGATGGACTCGCTGCGGCAGGCAGCACCCAGGTTGCTACCCCTGGCACGGCTCGACCACACAGGTGGCTGAGGAGTTGCGAGGCAAAGGAGGGATAAGACAGCTCAGGATAGCAGAAGGTCAGGGCAGGCGGCACAGCAGCATAGTCAGGAACGTAGCAAATGGTCCGTAGACAAGGAGCAAGGTCAGGTAACGGAGCAAAGGATCAGATACACAGCAAGGCAATAACAGGAATGCTTTCTCTCAGGCTCAAGGCAACAAAGATCCGACAGGGAAGTGAGGAGGATGGAGGAATTTATCAATGAGCGACAGGTGAATTACACTAATGAGTGCACTATCCCTTTAAATCTTAAAGCTCTGGCATGCGCGCGCCCTAGGGGATAGGGACACACGTGCTCAGCACTTCGAGAGCTTGGGAACACCTCTTTGCACTAAAGAATGAAAGCATTTTTCTATGTTATGAATGCAGAGACAGATATATGAAAGGTGCCATGTGTCTCCTTGTCCTAACAAGGAGTTTGACAATTGAAATGCAGCTACAGATTTCCTTTAAAGGGGTACTCCACTGCCCCAGTGTTCAGAACATTTTGTTCCGAATGCTGGGTGCAGGCTGCGAGGGTCGTGATGTCACAGCCATGCCCCCTCGTGATGTCACACCACACCCCCTCAATGCAAGTCTATGGGAGGGGGCATGGCATCTCCCAACTATAGACTTGCATTGAGGGGGCATGATGTGAAGTCATGACCCCCCACAGTCCACACCCAGCGTTCGGAACATAATTTTCTTATTGCTGGGGCAGTGGTGTACCCCTTTAAAAGGCCAGGGTTTGTTGCAGAAATGTTTGTGACCATGTGGGGGCTGCAGAAACAACCCCATTAAGAAATGCAAAAATTATTTTTAGTCACAGACATTTTTACAAGTCTACTGAGTGTGAATATGCCTTTACATAATGGATAAATGGATAATGCATCAACCAAATAATACCACTGAAAAAAAGTGAAATGTTTCCAGAAAATGAAAATGTCAGATTTACTTTGTAATTTCTTTTCCTTATCTAAGTTATGAAAGATATTAAAAATGGGTCTGCAAGCCCAAAATAGGCCAAATCCTTAATGGGTTAATAATTGCCAGATTGCCAGAAGGCATGGTCCTTGAGGAGTTAAGATTCCCCACAGTCATCTTCTAGTAGGCATCATGTTCAGGTTGTGATGCTTTTAACCAAGGCAGTTCCTTGTTTTGATGCAACTGCCTGGTAGGCTCATAGTTTCAGTTCCATCAGCAGTATCAGTATTTGCGTCAAGGAGGAACAGATATATGCAAAATAATTTTACTATGAGGTGATCAAGTGTCCTTAAATCATAGGGCCTGTTCCTGTTTTAAAGGGTATACTCTTATTTTTATGTTTCTCTGTGTCATATTTCTCAATGTATAGCTCTTATATGATCAAAAATAGGTGTTATGTGTATAATCAATTGGAAATATGTAAATGGAGCTCAAGTGTCCAAGGGGTGTTCCCCAGCGCAGCAAGATAGGCTATCACTTTCCCATAGCCAGCTTGCATCTACCTACCCTCACTTGACTGACAGACACTAGATAAACAACATGAAGTGGACTTACCTGGGCTCTTCCCACATTTGGGAACGCTTTTGGGCACTTCAGCCTTATTTGCATAAAAACAAAAGGATTTATATCTTGCTTACGGAGAAGACTATGGGAATAAATAAGAGGTATGCCCAGAATCCTGATGACTAGTTTATCTAGCCATGAGCTTATTTACACTGTTTTCCTGATGACACGTTTGCTTGAGGGTACATTCCCACACGGCGTATTTGCTGCTGCGTATTTTATTTTCTCTGTTGAAGTCAATGGGTAGGAAAATACGCAGCACCAAATACGCAGCAAAATACGCCACGTAGGAATGCACCCTTAAAGTGGATTTCCAGGAATAGAAAACATAGCTACTCTCTTCCAAAAACAGCACTACACCAGTCTTCAGGTAAGGTTTGGTGTTGCAACTTCATTCTCTTTAAAGGGGTTCTCCACTGCTTTAACCTTCTTTGGCCAGTTAGTTAGTACTGTGGCTATATGTCATTAACGCTTTCTTTCCTGTTGCTAACGCTACTATATGAGTTTGTTTTTTTTTACCTTTTTTAACAGACCCGGAAGCTGGTTAATTCCTTAGTTTGCTGGCTTGCCTCGATCACTTTTTTTTTTTCACCCGCCGCCATCTTGCCATCTATACGTCACCCTGCAGGGTGTTGTGTGGGAGGCCGGCCTGCCCCTCGCTCCGTTCATGCCCGCCTCCCGCGCTAATGAATATTCTACCGTCATAAGCGCACACCTCCTTACTTTCAGCTTCTTCTAAGCTGAATGCTGATTGGGCTGCTTGCGGTGAATCGGCTTCGGTGATTGGCGCATGCGCAGTTCGTCCTCGATCGTGAGGGTCATCTGCGCATGTGCCATTGTGATGTCAGCTTCGGGCCTGATGCACTGGGGGATTGTTAACACTAACCTAGGTTAGTGTTAACAATCCCCCAGCGCGTCAGGCCCGAGGCTGATATCACAATGGCACATGCGCAGATGACCCTCACAATCGAGGACGAACTGCGCATGCGCCAATCACTGGAGCCGATTCGCCGCAAGCAGCCCAATTAGCATTCAGCTTAGAAGAAGCTGAACGTAAGGTGGTGCGTGCTTATGACGGCAGAATATTCATTAGCTTGGAAGGTTAAGGTTAAAGCAGTGGAGAACCCCTTTAAAGAGTACCTGTCACCAAATAAAACTTTTAATAATTAGCAGACACTTTTTGTGTAATTAGCAGACACTTTACCATTCACTTGCTTTTAAAATTATCTACATAAATATGTTTAAAATGTAATAGAAAAAATGGCCACTAGGCTCTGTTCTGTTCCCTGCATACAGTGAGTTTGGACTCCTCCTGGCCTGGCAGGAGTCCAAACTCAGGAAGTGCTTGTCTGCACTGAGCTTGTTTGACAGCTGCACAGAAAGTGAAAGCTCCACAGATTCTCACAGAAAGCTGCACAGACTGACACCTGTAGGAGAGCCTCACTGATGGCAACACAGACTGAAACTTAGGAGTAGTTAGGGAACATAGCCTGAGTTAGTTTAGAACAGTTTATTTGGTGACAGGTACTCTTTAATGGAACTGAGCTGCAATACCCCAAACTACCCAAATACAGGTGTCGTACAGTTTTTTTTTTTTTTTTTTTTTAAGAAATCAGCTTTGTTTCTTTTTTTAAATCCTGGATTACCCCTTTAAAGTTAAGCACTTAATTTTACCCTGACGCCCTGGTACTTAAGGACCCAGGGTGTATCTGTACGCTCGTGGGAATTTCGGTCCCTGCCGCACGCCTGGCGGGGACCGGAGCAGGATGCCTGCTGAAATCATTCCGCAGGCATCCCATGACAATGCCTGGCGGGGGGGGGGGGGGGATCCTGAGACCCCCCCCATGTCGACGATCGCTGCAAATTGCAAATCAATTCAGATTGTCGATTTGCGGCGATTCCTGGCTGATTGGATCTCTGGTAACCCGATAGCCCAGAAAATAGGGATGATCAGAGCTGTCAGAGACAGCCCCAATCATCCTGAAAGATAGGAGCGAGGTGGCAGGGGTGCCACCTCCTCCTATCCCCTGCAATTGGCTGGTCAGGACTGGCCGGCGAGTTGCAGGGCAGGGGCGGGGGTGAAAGTTCAGATCCCTCACTCTGGCCACCCCTAGAAGTCCAGGCAAAGCGGGGGAAGATGGGGGCGGGGGCTGTTGAAGCAGGGGGACCAGCGGCAGGTACCTCGGGAGAACACGGGGAGCGGGACGGGCGAGTGGAGCAGGCAGCATGGAGGACCGACAGGCAAGTGGCAGTGGCGGGGTCCGAGACAGCAGTGAAGATCGCTGTAAAGTGATCTTCACTGCTGCTTCTAGGACTTTCAAAACTACAACTCCCAGCATGCCCAGACATGCCCATGTATGTTTGAGATGCAGAAAATTTTCGGCTGCGGCTCAAACTCCCAGCGGGAAATTCGCTGTAAACCCCTACCCGTGTGAATGTAAACTAAAAACACTATACTACGCCTACACAAAATAAAAAAAGTTTAATACACTATATATAGATATACCCCTACACAGTACCCCCCCCCCCTCATATAAAAATGAAAAACGTCTGGTACAGCAGTGTTTCCAAAATGGAGCCTCCAGCAACAATTCCCAGTATTGCTGGACAGCTATTGACTGTCCAGGCATGCTGGGAGTTTTGCAACAGCTGGAGGCACCCTGTTTGGGAATCACTAGCGTAGAATACCCATGCAAATCCCTCATTTAGGCCGCATGGCGCTCTCCCACTTCGGAGCCATGTCGTATTTTAAGACAACAGTTTAGGGCCACATATGGGGTATTTCCCACCAATATTTGTTAGGCAATTTCTCCCTTCACCCCTTATGAAAAGGTAAATAAAAATTTTTACACTAACATGCTGGTGTAGCCCCATAAAACATGCAAAAAAACACCCACATGTGACCCCATTTTGTAAACTACACCCCTCACGGAACATAACAAGGGGTATAGCGAGCCTTAACACCCCACAGGTGTTTGAAGAATTTTCGTTAAAGTTGGACGTGAAAATTGGACGGGGTTTAAATGCTCACTGCACCCCTTATTACATTCCATGAGGGGCGTAGTTTCCAAAATAGGGTCACATGTGTGGGGGGGGGGCCATTGTTCTGGTAGCACGGGGGCTTTGTATACGCACATGGCCCCCGACTTCCATTTCAAACTGTTTCTCTCTCCAAAAGCCCAATGGGGCTCCTTCTCTTCTGAGCATTGTAGTGCGCCCGCAGAGCACTTTACATCCAGATATGGGGTATTTCCATACTCATAAGAAATGGGGTTACAAATTTTGAGAGGAATTTTCTCCTATAACCTCTTGTAAAAAGGATGAATTTGGGAAAAAACTGCATTTTAGTGAAAAAAAAAATTCATTTACACATCTGACTTTAACGAAAAGTCATCAAACACCTGTGGGGCATTAAGGCTCACTGTACCCCTTGTTACATTCCTTGAGGGGTGTAGTTTCCAAAACAGTATGCCATGTGTTTTTTTTTGCTCTTCTGGCACCATGGGGGCTTCCTAAATGTGACATGCCTCCTGAAAACCATTTCAGCAAAATTTGTTTTCCAAAAGCTAAATGTGACTTCTCTTCTGAGCATTGAAGTGCACCCGCAGTGCACTTGACGTCCAAATATGGGATATTTCCACACTCAGAAGAGATGGGGTTACACATTTTGGGGGAAATTTTCTCGTATTACCCCTTGTAAAAATTTAAAATTGGGGGAAGAACCAGCATTTTAGTGAAATTTTTATTTATTTACACATTCAACTTTAACAAAAAGTCATCAAACACCTGTGGGGTGTTAAGGCTCACTGAACCCCTTGTTACGTTCCTTGAGGGGTTTAGTTTCCAAAATATGTCATGTGCTTTTTTTTTTTTTTTTTTTGCTGTTCTCGCACCATAGGGGCTTCCAAAATATGACATGCCCTCCATAAACCATTTCAGAAAAACTCACTCTCCAAAATCCCATTGTTGCTCCTTCCCTTCTGAGCCCTCTAGTGCACCCACAGAGCACTTGACATACACAAATGAGATATTTCCTTACTCGAGAGAAATTGGATTACAAATTTTAGGGGGATTTCTCTCCTTTCACCCCTTGTAAAAATAAAAAAAAACTGGGTCTACAAGAACATGCGAGTGTAAAAAATAAAGATTTTGAATTTTCTCCTTCACTTTGCTGCTATTCCTGTGAACCACCTAAAGGGTTAACACGCTTTCTGAATGTCATTTTGAATACTTTGAGGGGTGCAGTTTTTATAATGGGGTCATTTATGGGGTATTTCTAATATGAAGGCCCTTTAAATCCACTTCAAAACTGAACTAGTCCCTGAAAAATTCCGATTTAGAACATTTTGTGAAAAATTTGAAAATTCCTGCTGAACTTTGAAGCCCTCTGATGTCTCCCAAAAGTAAAAACATGTTAACTTTATGATGCCAACATAAAGTAGACATATTGTATGTGTTAATCAATATATAATTTATTTGGGATGTTCATTTTCCTTATAAGCAGAGAGTTTCAAAGTAAAAAAAAAAAAAGCTAAATTTTCAAATTTTTCATAAACTTTTTCACATTTTTCCCCAAGAAATTATGCAACTAACATAAAGTAGAATATGTCATGAAAAAATTATCAGAATCAGAATGAAAAGTAAAAACATCCCAGAGTTATTAATGCTTAAAGTGACAGTGGTCATATGTGCAAAAAATGCCCGGGCCCTTAAAAGGGAAAACTTTTTTTTTTTAATGAACTGGTGCCAGAAAGTTAAACAGATTTGTAAATTACTTCTATTAAAAAAATCTTAATCCTTCCAGTACTTTGTAGCAGCTGTATGCTACAGAGTAAAATCTTTATTTTTTAAATTTATTTTATGTGTTGTCCACAATGCTCTCTGCTGACACCTGATGCCCGTATCAGGAACTGTCCAGAGCAGGAGAAAGGACAGGACAGAGGTATCATCAGAGAGCACTGTGGACAACACAAAAAAGAAATAGTTAAGAATTTCCTCTGTAGCATACAGCTGCTAAAAAGTACTAAAAGGATTAAGATTTTTTAATAGAAGTATTTACAAATCTGTTTAACTTTCTGGCACCAGTTCATTAACCCCTTAAGGACCAAGGGCGTACAGGTACGCCCTTGGACCTGCTCTACTGATATAACGCGGGGTTACACAGTAACCCCGCGTCATATCACGGCGGGCCCGGCGTCATAGTGAAGCCGGGACCCGCCTCTAATAGCGCGCAGTGCCGATCGCGGCACCGCACGCTATTAACCCTTTAGCCGCGCGCTCAGAGCTGAGCCGCGCGGCTAAAAGTGAAACCGAAAGTGGCCGGCTAGCTCAGTCGGGCTGTTCGGGATAGCCGCGGCTAATCGCGGCATCCCGAATAGCTGACAGGACAGCGGGAGGGCCCCTACCTGCCTCCTCGCTGTCCGATCGCCGAATGACTGCTCAGTGCCTGAGATCCAGGCACGAGCAGTCATGCGGCAGAATCGTTGATCACTGGTTTCTTATGAGAAACCAGTGATCAATAATGAAGATCAGTGTGTGCAGTGTTATAGGTCCCTATGGGACCTATAACACTGCAAAAAAAAAAGTGAAAAAAAAAGTGAATTAAGATCATTTAACTCCTCCCCTATTAAAAGTTTGAATCACCCCCCTTTTCCAATAAAAAAAAAAAACACAGTGTAAATAAAAAGAAAAATGAACATATATGGTATCACCGCGTGCGGAAATGTCCGAATTATAAAAATATATCATTAATTAAACCGCTCGGTCAATGGCGTGCGCGCAAAAAAATTCCAAAGTCCAAAATAGTGCATTTTTGGTCACTTTTTATATCATTTAAAAATGAATAAAAAGCGATCAATAAGTCCTATCAATACAAAAATGGTACCGTCAAAAACTTCAGATCACGGCGCAAAAAATGAGCCCTCATACCGCCCCATACACGGAAAAATAAAAAAGTTATAGGGGTCAGAAGATGACAATTTTAAAAGTATTAATTTTCCTGCATGTAGTTATGATTTTTTCCAGAAGTCCGAAAAAATCAAATCTATATAAGTAGGGTATCATTTTAATCGTATGGACCTACAGAATAAAGATAAGGTGTCATTTTTACCGAAAAATGTACTACGTAGAAACGGAAGCCCCCAAAAGTTACAAAACTGCGTTTTTTTTTTCAATTTTGTCGCACAATGATTTTTTTTTCCGTTTCACCGTAGATTTTTGGGCAAAATGACTGATGTCATTACAAATTAGAATTGGTGGCGCAAAAAATAAGCCATCATATGGATTTTTAGGTGCAAAATTGAAAGAGTTATGATTTTTTAAAGGCAAGGAGCAAAAAACGAAAATGCAAAAACGGAAAAAACCCCGGTCCTTAAGGGGTTAAAAAAAAAAATTCAACCGGAGTACCCCTTTAAGGTGAAAATGGGCTGGGTCCTTAAGGGGTTAACTATTAGCAAACATAATGAATGGTGCATACTACATGACTAATTTACAACAAAAAAAAGTCCTCAAACGTCCCTAACAAGCCATCATTTTAGCATTTCCATATCATTGTGCAGATCTTGAACTTACTATGAGTCCATCAGGTGTATTCTGTGTGTAATATCATCCCCTGTTGGACATACATAACCCTTTGACACTGTATCTTTTCTGGTCATTGACTTACATGATTTTTCTTCCTACCTTCCAAGAGCCATAACTTTTTTATATTTTCGTCAACGCAACCTGTCAACGTAACCTGATGATCCGTGCAGAGGTTTGCCTCTATGCTCTTTTTGCTTTAGTTCCATTTTACTATTGGCCTCCCACTGGGACTGTCAGTTTGTAAAAAGTGGCAATAACTGGCACATCAACGAACAAGAGGCATCGCACAATCCTACTGTACTGACTTGATAAAATTTGTGAGACCTAAAAAATTTTGAGGTAAAAAAAATTAGCTCTATATCTGGCTTTTTACCAATGAGGACCCTCAACATGCCACAGATTTGAGCTAGGGGCTTGGAAATATGATCATTTGCAGATCTTAATGACACCTACTACTTCCTCGAATAGCACAACCTTACAGCTTATGCTTTCTGAAGTTACAATTTCAATCTGTAGGAGTGTATAATGCAGGTGCTACTGATACTTTGCTATCTTCCCTATGTGATTAGCATGTAGGAAAGGATATGAGAAGGATGATAGAGGTTGTAATCAGGGCTCAAGTCCTGCAGGAACACGTAGAAACTGAGTTCCTGTACTTTTTTGACAGCAGAAACACCGTTCCCATTAGCAGCAGTTCTGCAGCCCTTAAGTGGAAGAGTTCCCACACTTTTTTTCCCCAGGACTTGACCCCTGGTTGTAATGCTGGCTAGCTGGGTGTAGTACAAACAACAAAATAATTGACCAAGGTGGTCAAGAACACAGTATGTGCCTATGGGTCACCAAAGCCCTCATGCAAGCCCCCCTAACTAATAAAACTTAACTTTTAACACACTAATGATAATATTGCTCAGTGACTATTGGAAAAGAACGATTAAAATTACGGCTCCTGTGGACGGTGCTAAATTGTCTACTAAGACAATGACAACTATGGACACACTCTATTAGTGGTCAAATTTTCCTTGGGGTAATTAACCCCAGTATCACTACTATGATATTGAGAGTTCATATGTGACTTGTGGACAACCTACATCATTGAGTTCATTGTCACTAATATTCTCTCTGCCATATTGAGAGAACATTGGGTGTGTATGTGTGACCTGTGGACACGGAGTGTCTTACCATCAGTAATTCTATCTGTCTTGAAATAAGGATATGTGCCCTAATAAGTTACTATCAATATTTCAATATATATTTATATTGAACTACAACATAGTGATAGATAGGATATATATGTTCTGATTGGTAGCACAGTCCACAGTTCCGGCCCCCCCTGCGATCTTTAACTTATCTCCTATCCTTCGCATAGGGGATAAGTTATATTCCATTTCAGTTCTCCTTTAACTAAAACAACATTTTTTATACATACAGTGGGTAAAATAAGTATTGAACATGTCACCAAGAACAACAAAAAAGCTTCAAAAAGCTCCCCCTTTTGACCATTGTATACACAAGCAAGAACATTTTACTTGGCAAACTCAACTGAATTTGTGGTGTCCCAGTACCAGAGTGTGTCCTATCAGGTAAACATTGCTTCAGGTGCCTGCAATAGGCCTTGCTGCTCAGGTGATGCTTTTGTGGTGTCCCAGTACAGGTACATTGTGTCAAGGTATTTTAGGCCCTGTCAGATTGAGACCTCCAGTGTCCTGGGAGCTCCCCTGCAGGGACTCAACCATTTCTAATGTGTATTTGCACTGTTATAACTTAGCAATCCGTTATTAGGTGTCTGTAGCTTTAAGTATGTTATTTAGCAACCTCATGCTTAGTCAGGGTATGTGAGAGTGGAGGACTGAGGGCTAGACTAAACTTTTGTGTAAGGTGTTATATTATGTTCTTACTTGTATGTAACTTTATTGTAAATCCTAAAGGGGATACAGACAACTCTATGATCCACAGCTGCCTGGCCATTGGGTTTTAGTTTAGCCTGCCCTTATAAGGGGCGGCATTTCCTGTGTGAAAGAGAGTAGGAGAGTAGAGGAGGAGAGGAGTTGAGAAGAGTGGTGTGGAGTTCAGAGTACAGAGTGGAGGTCCGAGCAAGTTCAGAGGAGGTGAAGCTCCGGAATAGCAGAGAGAATCCGCAGAGGAGTGAGAGCAAAGATGAGAGAGATAAGAAAAGCATGAAGTAACCCCAACTAATAGCAAGCCTTTACTTCAGCCTTGATCAGAGAATTCCTAAAGGACAATTCATTATCTTCCGGCAAGAAGCCACAAATCTACCGACACTTCAGTAAGTGACTTTAATCTCAAGCCTAATATAGCGCAGACCTAAAACTCCTAGTCCGGCCGTAAGAGCCAAGCATATATGCAATATCAAGTCCAAGTACTGCAAGCTGTGTGGTCCTCTAGAGACTGTCTGTTAAACCTTTGGGAGACTTTGGTTGAGCGCTGTGGAGATTATACCACCTATCTTCAAGTTAGTAAAGTCTCCGTTAAACTGCAACCTAGTGTGGAGTCAATTCTTTCCTTGCTAGCCTGTGGGGAGACGGAGTTCCCCGGACCTGTAGTACCCCGGGAGATACCAAGACTACAGTGGCGTCACGTGACATTAAGGGATAATACCATCCGACCCTGGGTTCATAACCCCCCCCCCCCCCCAAGAACCAACTAGCTAACCCCAGCGTAGTGGCGGTCGCGGGTTTCACTCGTGGTTACCACACTTTAATATTTGCTATGATCTTTGCCTGTTAATTAATATCGTTTTGCACTGTACCTTTAAGAAATATACAGGATATCTGTGAGGAGTCATGATGCAGAGTACCCAGGTTGCCCAATGGGAGGCCCCCCTAGCTAGGCAATATAAAATGTAGGGGGGGGGGGGCTTTTCAGTTAGAGTCTAGTTAGAGTCTAAGTGTTGTTGCTGTGTGCAGAGCTCAGTGTGAGCTACAGTGTGGAGGAGAGACAGCAAGAGTGATAGGTGATTCAAGGGACGCTTAAAGTAAATCTTCAAGAAAGCGACCACGCCATTCTGCAAGGATTCCCTGCACAGAAAGATTCAGAGATTCCTAATTGTGAGCATAATACCCGGTAATCCTAGTCAGCATAGGAGGCCTCAGCATTAAATCTAAAGTCCCAAGTACAATACCACAAGTCACGGCAAGTCTTCAGGGCTCCCATGGGTTACTCTGCATCTCCTCTACTCTAATCTGCGCTGTGAGGATTGTAACATCTACTCCTGCCTCAGTAAAGACAGTTATCAGTAACCTGACATCGGTGTATTTATTTTCCCGTGTCTGGCCCAGAAGAAGCTGTCCTATGCTTGGACCGTGTAGGTTAACGGTTCCCTGGCATCACAAAGTAATACATCTCACCACCCGAGAAACGTATCATACTACAGTCTGTCTAACTCCCACAAATTCAAGCAGTAACAAATTGTCATATAGCCTTTTACTAAACAGTTCAAAAAAGAGCTAGGTAATTAAAGGGGTATTCCAGGATTTTTTTTTATTTGACTATGCTACAGGGGCTGTAAAGTTAGTGTAGTTCATAATATAGTGTCTTTACCTGTGTGTGACGGTTTTCTCACAATTCTTCTGTGATTTTTGCCCCTATATTTATTTTTAACAACATACAAAATTACTCAGGTCTCAGGATTTCCCAGGTTGCAGTGCGTTGAGACCTGACATCACTAGTCAGCTGTGTAAACGGAGCCTGTCCTGCTTCAATGGGTGGAGCAACTGCTGGGTGGGAGAGAGATCATTTTGCAACAGCTGGAGGCATCCTGATTAAAAAAACACTGGTCTTTTAAATGGAATGTAGTTTATTTGTGTTTCAATGGGTGGGGTGACTGATGTGTGGGAGGAAAGTGACCTTAAACTTACAAACAAGGAATTATGGGATGTGTAGTTTGAGAGAATGAATTCCAACAGGAAATACCCAGTTCACAAAAAGATAGCCACAGCGTTATGGTAATCTCACAACATAGCCATTTAGCCCTTTTAAAGTAACAAACACACAAAGTTAACATATTATAGGGTGCTGTTGTTACCCCAAAAAGTATACATTATTCTGGTTTTACAAACAATTCAAGGTTACAAAACAAAAAAAAGAGATTAGTATCATACATATCATCAGTTAATAGTAAGTTGCTTGCTTACAATCATTTATGGTGGAGTGGAAGATGCCAGTGTTGAAAAAAAGTCCCATCTGAAAACCGTGCTTCAAAATGAGGAAATAATGAAGCACACAACATGCTTTTATCACTGGTGGTATCCTTCAAATGAATGGTGGATCTCAGAATTTTCCACTGACTGGATATTATGCTAAAGGCACGCTCCACTTACCACCGAGCAGGTGACAGTCTAGGATTAAATTTTTTTTTTCAAAATTCAGACCACATCGAGAATAGGGACGTGCAACGTGAAAAATAACAATTGAACATGTCACCATTTGCAGTAATGCAAGCCCCCAAAACCACTGATTTGCTGCAGCATGTGACCATAGCCTTAAATCCCTTTGTTCAACCACTTTCAGTTCTGGGAAGATAGGAGGTGATAGAGAGCAATAGGGCAACATATTATAAATGAGAACAATAGGTTATTAGGTAGTGAAGAGGGGACAACAGATGGCAATTAATGTTATTCAACAGCTTTTCTGCTTTACTTCAGGGAGCAGTGGTGTTTTTATTATTGTACCATTTTTAGGCAGCTGCAACTCCTTTTCAACATATAAGAATGTAAAAAGGACACTCACCATACTGAAAATCTTGCAGCAAAGATTTATTGTAAACAATAAAATAAACACATTAGTGATTTAGTGCAGGATGGATGGACATACATGAGCAGGGCTAAACTAGCAGGCGACGGTGCCATTTTGCTCAACTATGGTACTTCGACTGCATCATCACGTTCAAAGATACGTTATATACGCCCCAATCACAAGTAACTATGGTGACAAGAATGACACAGCTTGGATGAGTCTGAAGCATGAGACGACCATATAGTGGCTGAATGACACAGTGTTGAGGTGTTGGCAGCATGAAGAGATCATATAGTGGCTGAATGACACAGCGTGGAGGTGGCGGCAGCATGAGGAGACCATATAGTGGCTGGATGACACAGCTTTAATGAGGCTGAAGCATGAGGAGACCATATAGGGGCTGAATGACACAGCGTATAGGTGTTGGCAGCATGAGGAGACCATATAGTGGCTGAATGACACAGCATGGAGGTGTTGGCAGCATGAGGAGACCATATAGTGGCTGATTGACACATCGTGGTGGTGTTGGTAGCATGGGGACACCATATAGTGGCTGAATGGCACAGCCAGGAGTTGGCAGCAGCATGAGTAGACACTAGGCCTTCACAAACCCGAAGATTATAAGATGAATTCTGAAATTTGAACCAAAGATTTTGGGTAGCTAGTGCCACCATAACAACATTTTTATTCCCAGACCCAGTCCCAGCAGCATCAGTAAACCATATATTGCCTGAATGGCACAGCCTGGAGTTGGCTGAAGCATGAGGAGACCATATAGTGTCTGAATGGCAGAGCCAGGAGTTGGCAGCAGCATAAGTAGACACTAGGCCTTCACAAACCCGAAGATTATAAGATAAATTCTGAAATTTAAACCGAAGATTTTGGGAAGCTAGTGCTACCATAACAACATTTTTATTCCCAGGCCCAGCAGCATCAGTAAAAAATATATTGCCTGAATGGCACAGCCTGGAGTTGGCTGAAGCATGAGTAGACACCAGGGCTTCACAATCCCTAAGAAAAAAGACAAAGCTTGAAACTTAAACTGAAGATTTTGGGTAGCTAGTGCTACAATAACAACATTTTTATTCCCAGAACCAGGCCCAGCAGCATCAGTAATCCATATATTGCCTGAATGGCATAGCCTGGAGTTGGCAGCAGCATGAGTAGACACCAGGGCTTCACAATGAAAAAAGATGAAGTTTGAATTTTAACCTGAAGATTTTGGGTAGCTAGTGCTACCATAACAACATTTTTATTCCCAGACCTAGGCCTAGCATCATGAGTAAACCATATATTGACTTAATGACACAGCCTGGAGTTGGCAAAAGCATGAGGAGACCATTGAAATATAAGAATTTTAAATAGAAATCTAAGATTTTGAAATGGAACTTTTAACTCCCAAGTTTTAGTGCCCTGGGCCCCGGCATGTGGGTACAAAGGACCTAATCTAACAAGGAGTCAAATGTCACATGGCAGCACAAAGACAGAGCCTGGAGGTGGCATAAGTAGGAGGAGACCAAATAGTGTCTGAATGGCACAGCCTGGAGTTGGCTGAAGCATGAGGAGACCCCAGGGCTTCACAATCCCTAAGAAAAAAAGACGAAGTTTGAAATTTAAACTGAAGATTTTGGGTAGCTAGTGCTACCTGTCACGGCCCGCGCCGTGTCCCGGTGCCCTGCGCGGGGCCGTCTGCACCTTCTCCCCCGCTCCTGTGTGACCGTGCCCCGGCATTCTCCTCCCCGCCACTTACCTTCCTCCTCTGTCACTCCCGCTGGGCAGCCTCCTCGTCCCGCTCGCTCGGGAGCCGCGTCCTTTGGTTTCTCTCGGCGCGTCTCCCGTGCATCCACCTGCAGTGCTGGTGCGCGCGTGTCTCTCCCCCAGGGTGCGCGCGCGCCACTCTGTGAGATTTAAAGGGGCAGTGCCCTTTCTATTTGTCACCTGGTTGGTCCCACCTTATTTAAGCATGTCACTTACCTTGTTTCCTGACGGATCTTTGTGCTATTGCCCTAGAGAAAGCGTACCACTACTGTTTTGACTACCTGTGCTACCTGACCTTTAGCTACGTCCCTGACTACCTTTGCCGCCAGCCCTTGACCTACTGCTACGTCCCTGACTACGCACCCAGTCTCCTCCCTCAGACCTTAGGTTGACCCAGCCCACGACCTACCACCAGCCCGAGAGGTTGCCCGCTCCCTACCTCCCGGTGACTCCTCTCGGTGCCAAGTACCACCTCGGCTGCCTGCGTGGTCGAGTCGTACCAGCGGAAGCGACCTGGACGTCGCCTGCCGCAGCAGGTCCATCCTGCTTCGCGGCGGGCTCTGGTGAAGACCAGTGGCGTCTTAGATTCCGCTCCCTGGTGCGGCTCTCTACATCTGCCACGCGGTGCTCAGCGGATCCACCTCCAGTCCTCTCCGGTGAGTGTCACTAGTGTTGCTCGCGAATATTCGCAATTCAAATTTTATTCGCGAATATCGCATATTCGTCAATATTCCCGAATATAGCGCTATATATTCGTAATTACGAATATTCATTTTTTTTTTTCACAGTACACATCACAGTGATCATCCCTCTCTGCTTCCAGCTTATGTGGTGTAAGAAGACTCTAAAACTACTGTGTGAGACTGGTGCGCAAATTTTCGCATATGCGAAAATTGTCACATGCTACTTTTCGCATATACGAATTTTCATCTATGCAAATTTTTGTATATGCGAATTTTCGTATATGCAAATTTTCGCACACACGAATATTCGCATATGCGAAAATAAAACGAGAATATTACGAATATGCGAATATTCGCGAATATGACGGATATTCGTCCATATATTCGCGAATATTTGCGAATTCGAATATGGCCTATGCCGCTCAACACTAAGTGTCCCATCAAGATCCGGCCATGGATCCCGCCAAGGTGCCTCTTCCCAGCATCGCGGATCTCTCTACTGTGGTGGCTCAGCAGTCCCAGCAGTTGGCTCAACAGGCTCAACAACTGAACCAATTATCCGCCATGATGGAACAGCTTCTCACCATGCAGCAGCAGCAGCTTCAGCAGCCGCAGCCACGGCAACCCGTTCCCGAGTCTGCTCCTGGACCGGAGCCTCCAGCCTCAGCTCTCGGTCCAAAGTTGCGACTCTCCCTGCCCAACAAGTTTGAGGGTGACTCCAAGGCGTGCAGGGGTTTTGTGTCCCAATGCTCCATGCATATAGAATTAATGGCAGACCAGTTCCGATCTGAATGGGCCAAGGTGGCCTTTGTCCTCAGTCTCCTTTCTGGAAGAGCCTTGGCCTGGGCCACCCCTCTTTGGGACAAAGGTGACCCTATCACATCGGACCTGCAATCGTTTTTTACCGAGTTCCGGAGCGCCTTCGAGGAACCTGCCCGAGCCTCTTCTGCCGAGTCTGCCCTCTTGAACCTTTGTCAGGGAGATTCGTCAGTCGGTGATTACGCCATCCAGTTTCGCACCCTCGCGTCTGAACTGGACTGGAATGAACCTGCACTGTGTGCCACCTTCAAGAAGGGCCTGTCAAGTAGGGTCAAGGATGCCCTGGCCACTCGTGACCCCCCCTCTTCTCTCCTGGATTTAATCCATTTGGCTACTCGCATCGACGTCCGTTTTGCGAAGAGGCAAGAGGAACTCCGCCAGGAACGCCAGCAGCCAAGACCACGTTGCTTCCCTAGGCTGGCTCCGGTATTGCAACACCCACCGGAGGCCTCCTCATCTTCTGTTGTTGACGAGCCCATGCAAGTGGACCGGGCCCGTCTTACCCCTCAGGAAAGAACCCGTCGCAGGGAGGAGAATCTTTGCCTCTACTGTGCCAGCCCGGAACACTTCTTGAACCGTTGCCCTCTCTGTCCTCCTCGCCAGGGAAACGCTCACACCTAGGAGACGTGGCAGAGGCGACCCTAGGTGAGAGGAACTCTTCTCCCCGCTTAAATATCCCAGTTCAGATCACTTCTCCCTCGGGAAATACCTTTACTGTTCCCGCTCTTGTGGACTCTGATCTGCTGGCAATTTTCTTTCCGCTCACCTAGTTTCTAAGTACCGCCTTCCTGTCTCTCGGCTCCCTAAACCTTTGTACATATCTTCCATCAGTGGGGAGTGCCTTAATACCGCAGTGCTTGAGGTGAATGCTCCACTCGAGATGCAGATTGGGGTGCTTCTTAAGGAAAGGATCGTCTTCTACGTGTTACCTCGCTGCACTTCTTATGCTCTCCTGGGTCTTCCTTGGTTGCAGCTTGACGCCCCACTTTTGGATTGGCGCTCCGGAGAGGTTACTCGTTGGGGTCCGGACTGCCAGAACCGTTGCCTGAAGTCGGTTCAACCCAGATTTCCTTCTCCCAGTTCTGCCCTACCTGGCCTTCCAGTCCACTATCGAGAATTCGCCGACGTTTTTTGCTGAGCAATAAGCGGAGTGTCTACCTCCTCACCATCCCTATGACTGCCCTATTGATCTCCTGCCAGGCACCTCCCCTCCTCGGGGTAGGATTTATCCACTGTCCGCGCCCGAGACCAAGGCCATGTCGGATTACATCTGGGAGAACCTACAGAGGGCATTCATCCAAAAATCTTCCTCCCCTGCGGGAGCCGGCTTCTTCTTTGTGGAAAAGAAGGATGGTTCGCTACACCCCTGTATTGATTATCGAGGGTTGAATAAGATCACTATCAAAAATCGGTATCCTCTTCCACTCATTTCCGAGCTCTTTGATCGCTTACGCGGAGCTAAGATTTTCTCTAAGTTGGATCTTCGAGGTGCCTCTAACTTGATTAGGATCAGAAAGGGGGACGAATGGAAGACAGCATTTAATACCCGAGATGGACACTATGAATATCTAGTAATGTGTTTCGGCCTGTGTAACGCACCAGCAGTTTTTCAGGAATTCGTCAACGACATTTTCCGGGATCTCCTGTACTCCTGTGTTTTCGTCTATCTCGATGACATTCTCATCTTCTCCCCCAGTTTAGAGGTTCACCGGACCCAGGTACGCCAAGTTCTTCGTCGCCTGAGAAGTAACCATCTTTATGCCAAACTCGAAAAGTGCATCTTTGAGCAGACCAGCCTCACAATTCTTGGTTATGTCATCTCTAGCCAAGGGCTTCGCATGGACCCAAATAAATTGTCCGCTGTTCTGAACTGGCCTCAGCCTTCTGGATTAAAAGCTATTCAGCGCTTTTTAGGCTTTGCCAACTATTATCGGCAGTTCATTTCACATTACTCTACGCTAGTAGCACCCCTTGTGGCTCTGACTAAAAAGGGAGCGGACCCCAAGTCTTGGCCTCCTCCTGCCGTAGAAGCCTTCTCCCAACTCATGTCTGCCTTTGCCTCTGCTCCGGTCTTGACACGCCCCGACCCAGACAAGTCTTTTTCCCTGGAGGTGGACGCCTCCTCCGTGGGAGCTGGAGCAGTCTTAATGCAGCAATCCTCCAAGGGCAAAATGTCCACCTGCGGTTTCTTCTCAAAGACCTTTTCTCCAGCAGAGAGAAATTATACCATCGGGGACAAGGAGCTCTTGGCTATTAAATTAGCTCTGGAGGAGTGGCGTCATTGGTTGGAGGGGACAGTCCTCCCAATTTCCATTTATACGGATCACAAGAATCTCCTTTACCTGCAAACCGCACAACGGCTGAACCCCCGACAAGCCAGGTGGTCTTTGTTCTTCTCTCGTTTTAACTTCCAGATCTGCTTCCGCCCGGCTCATAAGAATATCAGAGCAGATGCTCTCTCCAGGGTCTCTGATGTAACGGGACTAGACTCGCAGCCTCAACACATCGCCTGATCGCCTCATTCCTGCAGCACCGGCTTCCCGCTTCCCTTCTTCAGGTACCTACCGGGAAGACCTTTGTACCTCCTCACCTGAGAACCAAGATCTTGAACTCTTCCTTCCTAGCAGGACATCCGGGGGTCCAGAACTCCATCTCTCTCATTTCCCGTCACTATTGGTGGCCATGCCTACCCCGCGATGTCTCCATTTTGTTCGTGCTTGTGTCATCTGTGCCCGGAATAAAACTTCTCGCCTGAGCCTTACTGCAACCGCTTCCCATTCCGGAATCTCCTTGGGACCATACAGCCATGGATTTTTATCACGGACTTGCCACCGTCCTCCAATTGCACTGTAATCTGGGTTGTAGTGGACAGATTCTCTAAAATGGCCCACTTTATCACACTCCCCAGTCTACCATCCGCAACCCAGCTAGCAAGTTTGTTTTTCCGTCACATCTTCCGGCTCCATGGTCTCACTCTCCATATTGTATCTGACAGGGGGGTGCAATTTGTCTCAAAGTTCTGACGTGCTCTGTGTAATCGCCTCAAAGTCAAGTTGGATTTCTCCTCTGCGTACCACCCTCAAACCAACGGTCAAGCGGAAAGGGTGAACCAGATCCTTGGTACCTATCTTCGTCACTTCGTCTCTTCACGACAAGATGATTGGTCCTCTCTTCTACCCTGGGCCAAATTCTCTTAAAATCACCATGACTCTGGTTCTTCCGGCAACTCCCCGTTCTTCATTGTCTATGGACACCATCCCCGCCCTCCTCTCCCACTGCCCATCTCCTCCGAGGTCCCTGCGGTTGATTCCTTGGTTTGAGATTTCCAGGCCATTTGGAAAGACACCCAACGCTCATTAACCCATGCTTCCTCCCGTATGAAACTCCAGGCTGACAAGAAGAGAAGGCCTCCACCAATTTTCCGTCCCGGTGACAAGGTGTGGCTTTCCGCCAAGCATGTTCGCCTCAAACAGCCCAGTTATAAACTAGGACCTTGTTTTCTGGGCCCATTCAAGGTTCTACGTCAAATTAACCCGGTGGCCTACAAGTTGCTCCTGCCTCGTTCTCTTCGTATCCCTAACACCTTCCATGTCTCCCTCCTCAAACCGTTGGTCCTGAATCGATTTTCCACCAAGTCTTGTACTCCATCTCAAATCTCTGGTGTCTCTGACATTTTTGAAGTGCAACAAATTCTTGCCTCCAAACTCTCCAGAGGAAGACGGTTCTTTTTGGTTGACTGGAAGGGATTTGGTCCTGAGGAGAGGTCATGGAAACCCGAAGAGAACATCCTGGACAAGAACTTAATCCAGAAGTTCCTGCAACTCAAAAAGAAGAAAGGGCCAAAGGGGGGGGGGGTACTGTCACGGCCCGCGCCGTGTCCCGGTGCCCTGCGCGGGGCCGTCTGCGCCTTCTCCCCCGCTCCTGTGTGCCCTGTGCTTCTCCTCCCCGCCTCTTACCTTCCTCCTCTGTCACTCCCGCTCGGCAGCCTCCTCGCCCCGCTCGCACGGGTGCCGCGTCCTTGGGCTTCTCTCGGCGCGTCTCCCGTGCATCCTCCTGCAGTGCTGGTGCACGCGTGTCGCTCCCCCAGGGCGCGCGCGTGCCACTCTGTGAGATTTAAAGGGGCAGTGCCCTTTCTATTTCTCACCTGGTTGGTCCCGCCTTATTTAAGCATGTCACTTCCCTTGTTCCCTGCCGGATCTTTGTGCTATTGCCCTAGAGAAAGCGTACCACTACTGTTTTGACTACCTGTGCTACCTGACCTTTAGCTACGTCTCTGACTTCGTACCTTTGCCGCCAGCCCTTGACCTACTGCTACGTCCCTGACTATGCACCCAGTCTCCTGCCTCAGACCTTAGGTTGACCCAGCCCACAACCTACCACCAGCCCGACCGGTTGCCCGCTCCCTACCTCCCAGTGACTCCTCTCGGTGCCAAGTACCACCTCGGCTGCCCGCGTGGTCGAGTGGTACCAGCGGAAGCGACCTGGACGTCGCCTGCCGCAGCAAGTCCATCCTGCTTCGCGGCGGGCTCTGGTGAAGACCAGCGGCATCTTAGATTCCGCTCCCTGGTGCGGCTCTCTACATCTGCCACGCGGTGCTCAGCGGATCCACCTCCAGTCCTCTCCGGTGAGTGTCACACTACCATAACAAAAAAATTTATGCCCAGCAGCATCAGTAAACCATATATTGGATGAATGACACAACCTGGAGTTGGCTGAAGCATGAGGAGACCATATAGTGTCTGAATGGCACAGCCTGGAGTTGGCAGCAGCAGGACAAGACCATTGAAATGTATTATTTTTAAAATTAAATTTAAGATTTTGAAATTGATATTATGGATTTTGTAATTGAAATTTAACTACTCTGCCTGACATACTTATTGCGTATATGAGGTGAATACAATACGCTTCACTTCGCTTAACCCCTTAAGGACTGAGCCCTTTTTCACCTTAAGGACGCAGCCCTTTTTTGCAATTCTGACCACTATCACTTTATGCATTAATAACTTTGGGATGCTTTTACCGATTATTCTGATTCCGAGCTAGTTTTTTTGTGAAATATTCAACTTTAACACAGTGGTAAATTTTCATCGTTACTTGCATCCTTTTTGGTGAAAATCCCAAAATTTCATAAAAATTTTGAAAATTTAGCATTATTCTAACTTTGAAACTCTCTGCTTGTAAGGAAAATGGATATTCCAAATAAATTATATATTGATTCACAAATACAATATGTCTATATTTGCATCATAAAGTTGACATGTTTTTACTTTTGGAAGACATCAGAGGGCTTCAAAGTTCAGCAGCAATTTTCCAATTTTTCACAAAATTTTCAAAATCAGAATTTTCAGGGACCAGTTCAGTTTTGAAGTGGATTTGAGGGGTCTTCATATTAGAAATACCCCATAAATTACCCCATTATAAAAACTGCACCCCCAAAGTATTCAAAATGACATTCAGAAAGCGTGTTAACCCTTTAGGTGTTTCATAGGAATAGCAGCAAAAGGAAGGAGAAAATTCAAAATCTTCATTTTTTACACTCTCATGTTCTTGTAGACCCAGTTTTTGAAATTTTACAAGGGGTAAAAGGAGAAAAAAAAACAAAAATTTGTAACCCAATTTCTCTCGAGTAAGGAAATACCTCATAGGTCGATGTCAAGTGCTCTGTGGGTGCACTACAAGGCTCAGAAGGGAAGGAGCGACAACGGGATTTTGGAGAGTAAGTTTTTCTGAAATGGTTTTTGGTGGGCATGTCACATTTAGGAAGCCCCTATGGTGCCAGAACAGCAAAAAAACAACAACATGGCATATTATTTTGGAAACTATACCCCTCAAGGAATGCAACAAGGGGTCCAGTGAGCCTTAACACCCCACAGGTGTTTGACAACTTTTCGCTAAATTCGGATGTGTAAATGAAATTTTTTTTTTCACTAAAATGCTGTTTTTCCCCCAAATTTTACATTTTTGCAAGGTGTTAAAAGAGAAAATGCCACCCAAAATTTGTAACCCCATCTCTTCTGAGTATGGAAATACTCCATGTGTGGACGTCAAGTGCACTGCTGGCGCACTACAATGCTCATAAGAGAAGAAGTCACATTTAGCTTTAGGAAAGCAAATTTTGCTGAAATGTTTTTTTGGGGTCATGTAGCATTTAAGAAGCCCCTTTGGTGCCAGAACAGCGAAAAAAACACATGGCATACTGTTTTGGAAACTACACCCCTCAAGGAACTTAACAAGGGGTACAATGAGCCTTAATACCCCACAGGTGTTTGACAAATTTCCGCTAAACTCGGACAGGAAAATTAAAAATTAGATTTTTTTCACTAAAATGCTGATGTTACCCCAAATTTTTCATTTTCACAAGGGGTAATTGGAGAAAAAGCCTCCCAAAATGTGCAACCCCATTTCTTCTGAATATGGAAATACCCCATATGTGGATGTAAAGTGCTCTGCGGGCGAACTACAATGCTCAGAAGAGAAGGAGTGACATTGGGCGTTTGGTGAGAGAATTTGGTTGGAATAGAAGTCGGGGGCCATGTGCGTTTACAAAGCCCTTTGGGGTGCCAGAACAGTGGACCCCCCACATGTGACCCCATTTTGGAAACTACAACCCCCAGCATGCACAGACTACCAAAGGGCATGCTGGGAGTTGTAGTTGGAACGTCAGCTGTTGCAAAACTACAACTCCCAGCAGGCCCTTTGGCTTTGCATGCTGCTAGTTGTTGCTAAGTAACAGTAGGAGTTGAACGGGACTCACCTCCTGCTGTATCCTGCCTCCACTGTATTCTGCCGCAGGGACCTATCCTGCTGCTCCTGTCGCCGCCACCAATCCTGAGGGGACCCCCGCTGGACCAGGGCAAGGCAGGAGACCCCTGCCGGTGCCGATCTCTGCTCCGATCGCCATCCCAATCACCCCCCAGCAGGTCCGTGATTGGTCGGTTGTTCCGACCGATCAGTCACGTGATCGTGAGGCGGCCCCCGTGCCACCTCACTCCTGCTGGGTATGGGTGAATGGGGCTGTCTCGGAAAGCCCCATTCATCCTTTTTTTCCAGGTCACTGGGTCACCAGAGACCCGATTGACCCGGAATAGCGGAAAATCGCAGGTCTGAATTGACGCGCGATTTGCCGCAATCGCAGACATGGGGGGGTCTCAGGACCCCCCTGGGCGAAATGCCGGGATGGCTGCTGATAGATATCAGCAGTCATCCCGTATCGATCCCCGCGTCCAGAGATGCGGTGATCCAGGAAAGCTGCGCCGTAAATGGACAGCGCTGTGCGCCAAGTATTTCTTAGCGGCACCGTACATTTACGGCCCTTGTCCTTATGTGGTTAAAAAAAATATTTGTCTAGAACAGCAGCAGGTGTGTACTATTGGCGGTCCTTTCACAGTATATAGACTCTTGACAGATTAACAGGTACAAAATAATACACTACTTAGATGTGTCAAGACTGGCCTGAGGTGAGGCATTAAAATGTGAGTGACTGCTGCTATATACTTCTGATTGCTGGCTCAAGGAATACACACCAGACAGAATGTTGGTATAATATCTCCTTCTCAGCATAATCGCTAAGCAGCTGCCCCAAAGGAGTTCTGTTTAATTACATGGAAGTACATTGTTTGTTTTTACATTTCACAAAAAAGGAAGATTTAGTTATGACATCAAAATCATCATGTTACATTTTGATTGGTTATTTGAGCTTTATGTCTGTATATATTAGCATATTTAGCATCCATTCCTTTCTTAGCCAAAGTTCATTTATGCAGCTCTTTTCATTCAGAGACTGGTCAAAACCCAGATCTTTGTCCTTCCATACCGTCCATTCCATACAATCCGTATCTGCTTCAAATGTTTTGTCTTCTAACGTCTCATCTTGGGTTAATGGTAGTTAATGGTAGTTAAACAAATATCTTTCTCTAGCATCAGCAATGGCATATTAGTATATTAGTATTAATATATTGATCAGTTATCAGAAACATAAGGGTCATCCTTGTCAGATGTACGTATGCGGTATGCACTGATGAGGGCAGAAAAATGCGCTACAGTACTCTTAAAAAAATATTTTTGTAAAACACCAGCAGTACACAACAGTGCTGCAGCCAAAAAAAGATGTGTACTAAACACAAAATTGCACTCTGTCACAGACTATTAGGAATGGACTGCTGTGTATTATACCGTCTACAGACTAGTATAACCAGTAGATGATTTTTTGTGGAACAAAGACACTGAATTGCACTGAAAAATTATTCCAGCCTCCTCTGCTAAGGTTTATGAAGTTGATGCAACACACAGCTATCTGCCCCTCTCTGTAATACTATGCTGAAGAAAGTGACTGGGAGGTTAGATCCTGCAGCTGCAGTAAAAATCCTTTTCAGTGAAAAAAACAATGCTATCCGTCCATGAGAACGCTGATGTGACTAGGAGGAATGTAAACGCTGCTGGAATGTGCTTTTCTCTGCTGTAACACACACATACACACACATGGTGTCCGTCCTATCTCTCTGCAGTGTAATGAAGGAAGTGGCTGGCCGCAATATGGCTGCTGATTATATAGGGCTGCGACATCACAGGGTGACTGGCTGCTGATAGGCTGCATCCTGCATGTGATTCAGGGTCATACCACTTACTTCCCTTCCCGCCATGCCTTCCCAATGTCCGTTGCCCCATGTACTGACATGTGGATCCTCCATTTTAGATGCCCTGGAGCCTGGAACGCTGTAAAATGGAGTTTAATTAAGTGAATTGCGCAATAGAATGGCGGCGATATTCGCATTCGTTGCAAATCTGATATTTTAGGAAATTCGTAATGAATATGGGCTCGTCAGTTTTGCTTTGCTCATCTCTACCTTTTTTATTGGACTAACAGAATTTTGTAGAGACAAGCTTTCGGGATTCCTCCCTTTATCAAGTCAAAAGCAAATCTAAGTTCACAAGCAGAAGACACAGGTTACTGTGTGAATTCTCCACATCTATTGTCTTAACCCCTGCATATTTGTGAGATGTAACCTGTGTCTTCTACTTGTGAGCCTAGATTTGCTTTGGACTTGATAAAGGGAGGAATCCCGAAAGCTTGTCTCTCCAAAATGCTGTTAGTCCAATAAAAAAAGGTATTGCAAGATACTGCAACATTTTATGATTTTGCATCTGCATCACTGGACTAATACGGCTACTCAAATTTACTACATATTTTATTGTAACTTGTAATAATGACATTTTCATTTCTAAATTTTGTGAGAAGAAGGCAAATTGTGGATCAGGTAAGTGTGTCTGCAGTATGTGTTTTGCTTTACTTAGCTGAGCAGTTACATTCTCATATTCAGATTCCGATTTCTTTCCAATACCAGTTTTTGGAGATTCATCGCATGCTGCAAATGTAGGTCATCACAGTTTTGGACAAATTGGTCATTGGGTAAATTTTATTAATTTGCAGCAAAGACATCACATTTTCACTTTAACCCACATGTCATCAATACTAGAATGTAGTCATACAAGGAATAGGCTTTGTGTGCTAAAAATGTTATACTTCTTTTTTCTCATAGATAATTTTCAGATCTATCATTGCGAATCAATAAATGTCTATGGACATCAGAAAATGTATTGTTAACCCAAAGGGGATCTGCCATGTTGTATCATTTTACTTATTCTATTTTTCCTGCTAAGGGGGATGGTCATGCAGACCCTCATCTTTGCTTCTTCTGTAAGAATGATTAACTCAATTACATTAATTATCCTATGTCTACCGTATTTTTCGCCCTATAGGATGCACCGGCGTATAAGACGCACCCAATTTATAGGTGCCAAATCTAAAAAAATAAAGATTCTGCACCCAACAGTGGTCTTCAACCTGCAGACCTCCAGATGGTGCAAAACTACAACTCCCAGCATGCCCGGACAGCCGTTGGCTGTCCGAGCATGCTGGGAGTTGTAGTTTTGCAACATCTGGAGGTCTGCAGGTTGAAGGCCACTGGTATAGGAGGTAATTCTCACGTGTTCCCGCCGCTCCAGAACACGTGCCCTGGATGCCCTGGATGTCGCTCCATCGCCCTGGATGTCACTCCATCGCTGTTACCGTGTCCCCGTGGTGTCCCCGTGGTGTCCCCGACGCTCCGGACTTCATCTTCACCGGGATCCACGTTCTCCGTCGCCGTCATCACGTCGCCGTCATCACGCCGCTCCGCACGCCACTCCTATTGGATGACGGCGTGCACGACGATGACGTCGAAGGAGAGCGCAGGGGATCCCGGCACGAAGAAGACACCGAGGAGGCAGGTAAGGTCCCTCCCGGTGTCTTGTAAGCTGTTCGGGACGCCGCGATTTCACCGCGGCGGTCCCGAACAGCCCGACTGAGCAACCGGGTTAGTGATATTTTTGCTTCAGACGCGGCGGTCAGCTTTGATCGCCGCGTCTGAAGGGTTAATACAGGGCATCACCGCGATCGGTGATGTCCTGTATTAGCGGCGGGTCCCGGCCATTGATGGCCGCAGGTATTCGCCGTATAAGACGCACCAACTTTCCCCCCCCCCCCCCAGTTTTGGGGAAGAAAAAGTGTGTCTTATATGGCGAAAAATACGGTAGTTTACTATGCACATGTTCATATTTAAATAATATAATTTTTTTTGCAACTTATAAAATTGTTGAAATCCAAGGTTTGCAGGCAGAGCTATACATGCAAACTGCAGCAGCATGCACCAAGCTAGCACTGTGACTAAGTAGAACCCCAGCTTCCTTGTAAACTTCACGATTATGTAACCCTAGTTGTCATAATAAGGATTATGTCTGTGATGATGAAAGATCAGACTGCGAGGAGAATGATCTAGAAATGTGATAACTACTGCATGAGTCAAAATAAGACATTTCATCTATTAACACACAGCAAATAAAAATAGTGAGAGATAACTTCATTCTTGGTTAGGTGTGTGCAGAGTTTTCTTTCCAGGAATCTCTCAATTATTGTGTGATATATCATTTGAATTGGACGTGAAAACAGCTTGACACCCTTTTTTAATTGACGATAAAGATCTGTTCTAAGGGTGTTCACACATGGTGTTTTTTCTGGAAAAAAAAATGCTGTGGCCAAAAGTTAGCTGGAAATCAGTAGGGACATTTAAAATGCTATACCCATGTGCAAATATGTGTTGTGTTCTTTTACTGATTCTACGTGGCGCTTTTTCATATTCTTCAACAGAAATCCTTAAACCACATGGTATCAAATAACTTGCAATGAAAAAAATGCCACTGGAAAAATACAACCAAAAAACCATATGTGATGTCCCAGTACGGGATGATGCGGCCTCGTACTGTCCTCCTGCCCTGTCAGGCAGAGTCCCTGCATGTTCCCAGGGCTCCCCTGCAGCATACCTCCATTATGTAAATAGGTTTGCCTCATTTAATGTACTGTTGCTTTAATGTTTGTACCACATGATTGTTGCCCAGAGGGCTCCAGTGACCAGGTGACCCCTTAAGTGACCTATGGGCTCCTTGCACAGCCCCCCTATATAACATGGTGAGGGGCTGCAATCTCTCTCTTAGCACATTGCTACTTCTGCTGAGGTCAAGCCCAGTCAAGTTGTTCCAGTGTCTGTGTCCAGAGCATTGGAGGCCTCAAGCCTAAAGTCCTGCAGCCACAAGTCGGTCATCAGTAAGTCAAGTCATCGTATTGTCAGTCACCACCTCTGTCAAGTCAAGTTCATCTGTAATCACCGTGGCCTGCACTAAAGTCAATCTACCTACTGCAAGTCCCAGCAAGCCTGCGAGGTCCCACTGTGTCACTAGTCACCTCCCTGGGATATTTGTCTGTACTGCAAAGACTATATCACCTGTCTTGCCTCAGTAGAGCTGTCGTTATCCTTAATCTGGCGTTGGTGTCTTCGTTGCCCCTGCCTAACCCAGGATCAGCGGTATTACCTTCGGGTGGTTAAGGCTAACCATGCCCTGGCGTCACGACAAGAAGGGGTTAATACCATCTGCCCCTTGGGTCACAACATCTGCCCTGCATCTACCCTGTGGAGGGGATTCACTAACTGTCGCATTTTGGTATACGGCACGTTAGTAAAGCTCTGCCCATTTTGGTCCTCTGGATTAACTATGAGGCATACGCCTCTTAAAGGGGTACTCCACCCCTAGATATGTTATCCCCTATCCAAAAAAAATGCATGAAAAAGGTATGTGTGAAAGAGATCTTAACATGTCTACTACTTCTTAGTAATTATAAATTATGTTTATCTCAGCTTATAAATCTATGGGTTACTGGCATACTGAAAGCTTTGATCACAAGTGTACATAACACATACTGCATCCACTGCGGATTCCATGCAGCACATTTGCTACCCTTTGACTCCAATGGATAACAAGTACACTACTAAAATCACACCAAATGTATGGACCTGGCCTGCCACCGTTTATAGCTGCCAGTTCGGGTCCCTCCTGCAGTTCACAACATTTAGAAACATGTTTTTTTGTTTTTCCGATTCTCACATGCAAAGGGATACATCATTTCAGTGGACTACAAGAGTACGACTCCTACACAGTAAATAACAGTGCATACATAGCCACCTCACTCCTTACACTCCATGGGCAGGTTGCTCTGAACCCGACCCATGGAGTGTAGAACCCACACGTTTGGTACAAGATTAGTAGCATATTTGCTACCTATTGAAATCAATGGGTTGCAAATTTGTTGAGGATTTAACACAGCTAAATCCACTGTGTGAAATCTCAGCAGATGCAGTACATGTGAATTATCCCCTTAAAGATATTACAGAGATTGTGCTTTGGGCACAGTTAAATAGAAAAAAAATCCTATACTTACCTTCCTCACTCCCCTGCCGCTTTCATATTGTCGGTCCCCACTACAACCCCTACTGGTGTCAGCACAAACACCTTTCCGCTCAACCAATCAGCACCACAATAGTGTCCCATCTCAGCCACTGACTGGCCGAGCAGGAAGCTCATTGTGTCAGTATCACTTTGACATGTAGACATGTTTTGAAGCAGGGACTGACACTGTGACAGCTGCTGGAAAGCGAGGAAGGTAAGTATGTAGGTATAGGATTTCTTTCTATTTAACTACATCCTGAACACATCCCGAGGAATAAATTCTTAGCAATTTTACAATTTGGTTGGCTTATTAATACTCCTTGCCCTTGACAAGGATTGTAGCATCTTGTAGCATTGCTACACTTTTTAAACTGCCCAAAATAAGCTTTCTCCCTATATTTACAACCCTGTCACTGAAATAGTTAGAAATGCTAACTCTAATGCTTGAAAAAGATATTTGTATGTTGAAATGTTGCATCTGGTGTGAATAAACAACCAGTTTTTGGACATGCTGCTATTTTTTGCAGGACAAGTTATACTTTGTAAGGCTACGATTTGTAAGGCAAAAATGCCCCAAAAAACATCCAAACAAAATGTTAGCAGGGAGACAAAAGGGAAACACAAACCAACAAACCCGCTTGGCGTTTTTTGCGTTTGGCATTCTTTTTCCCTTACACCGGCGTTTTGATGCAATTTGGCAGTTTTAAGCAAAAATTCCATAATTTCAGCATCCCTGATGGGAAGTAGAAAACCTGTGATAAAGAAAAATTAAGAGACTGGCAGGGGAATCACTACTTCCCTCTGCAGCCATACAGTTTTAAGCGCAGCATAGTCGGGACTCAGGAGCACTGCTGATTCTGAGCAGTAGATATATGTCGTAAATCTACTGCCCGGCAAGAATATACAGTAAACATAGTTACATAGTTACATAGTTACATAGTTAGTACGGTCGAAAAAAGACATATGTCCATCAAGTTCAACCAGGGAATTAAGGGGTAGGGGTGTGGCGCGATATTGGGGAAGGGATGAGATTTTATATTTCTTCATAAGCATTAATCTTATTTTGTTCCAGGAATGTATCTAATCCTGTTTTAAAGGTGTTAATTGTTCCTGCTGTGACCAGTTCCTGAGGTAGACTGTTCCATAAGTTCACAGTTCTCATGGTAAAGAAGGCGTGTCGCCCCTTGAGACTAAACTTTTTCTTCTCCAGACGGAGGGAGTGCCCCCTCGTCCTTTGGGGGGGTTTAACCTGGAACAGTTTTTCTCCATATTTTTTGTATGGGCCATTAATATACTTATATACGTTTATCATATCCCCCCTTAAACGTCTCTTCTCAAGACTAAACAATTGTAACTCCTTTAATCGCTCCTCATAGCTAAGATGTTCCATTCCCCATATTAGTTTAGTCGCGCGTCTCTGCACCCTTTCCAACTCCGCAGTGTCCCTTTTATGGACAGGTGCCCAAAACTGAACAGCATATTCCAGGTAAGGCCGTACCAATGATTTATAAAGGGGGAGTATTATGTCCCTGTCCCTTGAGTCCATGCCTCTTTTGATACATGACAATATCCTGCCGGCTTTGGAAGCAGCAGCCTGACATTGCATGCTATTCTGTAGTCTGTGATCTACAAGTACACCCAGATCCTTCTCTACCAGTGACTCTGCCAGTTTAATCCCCCCTAAGACATACGACGCATGCAGGTTATTAGTACCCAGATGCATAACTTTACATTTATCCACATTGAACCTCATTTGCCAAGTGGATGCCCAGACACTTAGTCTATCCAAGTCATCTTGTAACTTATGCACATCCTCTATAGACTGTACCGTGCTACAAAGCTTGGTGTCATCTGCAAAGATAGAAACAGAGCTGTTAATACCATCCTCTATATCATTAATAAATAAATTAAACAACAGCGGGTCCAGTACTGAACCTTGGGGTACACCACTAATAACCGGGGACCAATCAGAGTACGAATCATTGACCACCACTCTCTGGGTACGATCCATGAGCCAGTGTTCAATCCAGTTACAAACTAAAATTTCCAAACCCAAAGACCTTAACTTACCTGTCAGACGTCTATGAGGGACAGTATCAAATGCTTTAGCAAAATCCAGAAACACTATATCCACAGCCATTCCTCTGTCAAGGCTTCTACTCACCTCTTCATAAAAGCAAATTAGATTGGTTTGACAACTTCTATCCTTAGTAAACCCATGCTGGCTATCACTTATAATACAATTATCCCCTATGTATTCCTGTATGTAATCCCTTATAAGTCCTTCAAACAATTTACCCACAATGCACGTTAAACTTACCGGTCTATAGTTTCCTGGGGAAGACCTAGAGCCCTTTTTGAAGATTGGCACCACATTCGCCTTGCGCCAGTCCCTTGGCACAATACCAGACACCAGAGAATCTCTAAATATCATGAACAGGGGTACAGATATTACTGAACTTACCTCTCTAAGAACTCTTGGGTGTAGTCCATCCGGTCCTGGGGATTTGCTTACATTTATATCACTTAACTTACCTTGTACCATCTCTACATTAAGCCAGTTCAGTACATTACATGATGTGTTACCAGCACTGACCTGGCCAATGTCAGCTCCTTCTTCCATAGTGTATACAGAACTAAAGAACCCATTCAGTAGCTCCGCCTTCTCTTGATCGCCTGTGACAACCTCCCCATTATCATTATTAAGGGGTCCTACATGCTCTGTCCTTGGTTTTTTTGCATTTATATGTCTAAAAAAATATTTAGGATTAGTTTTGCTTTCTTTGGCCACCTGTCTCTCATTTTGAATTTTTGCTATTTTTATTACATTTTTACAGATTTTATTAAGCTCCTTGTACTGTTTAAATGTTATAGCTGACCCATCAGATTTGTAATTTTTGAAGGCTATTTTTTTGTTGTTTATTGCTCTTTTAACATCATGTGTCAGCCATGTAGGATTTAGTTTTAATCGTTTATATTTGTTCCCCTTTGGTATATATTTAGCTGTATAGTTATTTAGAGTTGATTTAAAGATGTCCCATTTACCTTCTGTATCAGTATTTGACAACACCTCCCCCCAGTCTATGTCCTGTAGTGCAGATCTCAGCCCAGGGAAATTTGCCTTTTTAAAGTTATATGTTTTTGCCTTCCCCGCCTGTCTTTGTTTTCTACATTTTAAGTCAAAAGTAACTATATTGTGGTCGCTATTACCAAGGTTTTCCCGCACAGTTACATTACCAACCAGCTCTGCGTTGTTGGAAATGATCAGATCCAACAAGGCATCACTTCTTGTTGGGTCCTCCACAAACTGGCCCATAAAATTATCCTGCAATAAATTTAGGAATTGTCGCCCCTTTGTAGTTTTAGCCAACCCCGGACCCCAATCTATATCTGGATAGTTAAAATCTCCCATTATTACCACTGTACCTGCCCGGGCGGCCCTCTCTATTTGTTTATGAAGCTGAACTTCTATCTCTTCAGTGATATTAGTTGTATACATTGCTGGTACAGTGTTGCAGATCTTGTCCTTAGTGGGATTTGAACCTGAAACCCCAACCCTGCAAGGCAACAGTGCTAACCACTAAGACACTGTGCAACCACTGAGCCCGACTGAGCCAGACTGAGCCAGACTGAGCCAGACTGAGCCAGACTGAGCGTAAATTTTTTTCAGCCACATGAAACCTCAGAAATCAGGTCAGTACAGTATATTTGTGCAATGCCTCCTGTTTGTAGACCTGCCAACTATCGTCACTTTTCGTAAACTGAGAGGGACAGAAACCATGAACTGAGAGACCTAGGTTTAGCACTCCGGCATACCACTGACGGATTGTCAGATTAGAAGAATGGTGCATAGGGATCCGTTCTGTACTAGTGATGAGCGGCAGGAGCCATATTCGAATTTGCGATATTTCGCAAATATATGGACGAATATTCGTTCTATGTTCACAAAATTCGCATATTTGCTATGTTCGTTCTCTTTTTTTTGTGATGAAATTCACATAGTGCGCATGCGCTATAATATCTTTCACCTAAAAGAAGGGAGGGATCAGTGTCCTCTGACTGGAAGTGCTGACATTCGTGAATATTTGCACATTCGCTAATATTTGCATATTCGCATATATTCGCATATTCACAAAAAAAAAAAAAAATTTGCCTTTTTAAAGTTATATGTTTTTGCCTTCCCCGCCTGTCTTTGTTTTCTACATTTTAAGTCAAAAGTAACTATATTGTGGTCGCTATTACCAAGGTTTTCCCGCACAGTTACATTACCAACCAGCTCTGCGTTGTTGGAAATGATCAGATCCAACAAGGCATCACTTCTTGTTGGGTCCTCCACAAACTGGCCCATAAAATTATCCTGCAATAAATTTAGGAATTGTCGCCCCTTTGTAGTTTTAGCCAACCCCGGACCCCAATCTATATCTGGATAGTTAAAATCTCCCATTATTACCACTGTACCTGCCCGGGCGGCCCTCTCTATTTGTTTATGAAGCTGAACTTCTATCTCTTCAGTGATATTAGTTGTATACATTGCTGGTACAGTGTTGCAGATCTTGTCCTTAGTGGGATTTGAACCTGAAACCCCAACCCTGCAAGGCAACAGTGCTAACCACTAAGACACTGTGCAACCACTGAGCCCGACTGAGCCAGACTGAGCCAGACTGAGCCAGACTGAGCCAGACTGAGCCAGACTGAGCCAGACTGAGCCAGACTGAGCGTAAATTTTTTTCAGCCACATGAAACCTCAGAAATCAGGTCAGTACAGTATATTTGTGCAATGCCTCCTGTTTGTAGACCTGCCAACTATCGTCACTTTTCGTAAACTGAGAGGGACAGAAACCATGAACTGAGAGACCTAGGTTTAGCACTCCGGCATACCACTGACGGATTGTCAGATTAGAAGAATGGTGCATAGGGATCCGTTCTGTACTAGTGATGAGCGGCAGGAGCCATATTCGAATTTGCGATATTTCGCAAATATATGGACGAATATTCGTTCTATGTTCACAAAATTCGCATATTTGCTATGTTCGTTCTCTTTTTTTTGTGATGAAATTCACATAGTGCGCATGCGCTATAATATCTTTCACCTAAAAGAAGGGAGGGATCAGTGTCCTCTGACTGGAAGTGCTGACATTCGTGAATATTTGCACATTCGCTAATATTTGCATATTCGCATATATTCGCATATTCACAAAAAAAACGAATATTCATCATTATGAATATATATCACTATATTCTTAATATTCGCGAAATTGTGTGTCAATATTCACGGTAAAAATGAGCATTTCGAATATTCGCGCTCAACAATATAATCTGTACTACAAGTAAAAGTGGACAACACATACCAAACCTACAGCATCAAACATTTTCTACACAAGCTATCAGAAGATGCTTGCATGACATTGAGCTATGAGCTAGATGTCCAGCTACAGTGTTCCATTGACCTAACTCTTCAAAGGTGTAGAGCAAGAAAGCAATAACTGCTGGAAATGTGGTCTATCCTCTTCAGCGATCAGTCCTGCTTTTGTCTCAGACACAATGATAGCCTCACATGGGCAGAACCATGAAGAGGGTTTCCATAGGGAACGTCACACCAACCCTACTGTGTGGTAGAACATCAGACAACCATTAATAACATTATATATGCCAATATGACTATTGAACACGATATCTAAGGGATAAACTGCTGTTATCAAAGTCACAGGATCATTTGTAAGATTAATATATCTAATGCAATGCAGAGAGTAGCATTTGCTGGTCATGCATTTATCAGTTATCGTAATTAAGGGTTAAATGTTTACCACAGGGTCAGCAGCAAGAATACTAACTGAAATTGTCACATCAGGCAGGGAATAGTAAGGATATATATATATATATATATATATATATATATATATATATTTACCCAGACTACTGCCCCTAACAACTTGACAATTCGCCCTGGGCAGTGGACTCTGAACTGGGTGACGGTCAGTGCTCTGGACTAGAGTGCAGGGGCATCACAAGTCAAAAGAACAAACAAAAGCATAAAAGTCAGTGAAACCGGTCAGGACATAAAGGGTTAACCAAGAGTACTAAAAAAACAGGGAGCCAGTAAGATATAACAGCAGGTATACAGAGTACAGTCAGGCCCGTCGCTACCGGACCGGCAAACCAAGCAATTGTTTGGGGCCCCGAGCTGGCTGGGGGGCCCCGAGCAGAGCCGGTGCTTGCCCGTCCTGTAGCGACGGGGCACTTCGGGGGGCCCGCACATTTCACCAAAATGACCTTTTTTGGGGGGCGCGGGCCCCTTAAGAAACAAAGCAGGGCCGGCCCTGGAGAGGTCAGGGGATGATTGGAGTAGAGACGTCACGTGCCCCGCGCAGGCACGCACGTCTACACCAATCACCTGACCTGTCCCTGCTTGCGTCCCCGCGGGAACCTCCAGCATCCTCCTTGCAGTGACAGGAGCAGCAGCAGAATCACGTCTCTGCAACGATCCCCGGCAGGGTAAGTAAACTGGCGCGGGGGGACCGGGGGGGGGGGGGATTGTATGGTGGTAAGGGGACTGCAATGGTGATGAGAGGTGTGTGTGTGTGTGGGGGGTGGTGTTATGGGGGTCATGAGAGATGCAGGGGTGGTGTTATGGGGTCATGAGAGATGCAGGGGGTGGTGTTATGGGGGTCATGAGAGATGCAGGGGGTGGTGTTATGGGGGTCATGAGAGATGCAGGGGGTGGTGTTATGGGGGTCATGAGAGATGCAGGGGGTGGTGTTATGGGGGTCATGAGAGATGCAGGGGGTGGTGTTATGGGGGTCATGAGAGATGCAGGGGGTGGTGTTATGGGGGTCATGAGAGATGCAGGGGGTGGTGTTATGGGGGTCATGAGAGATGCAGGGGGTGGTGTTATGGGGGTCATGAGAGAAGCAGGGGGTGGTGTTATGGGGGTCATGAGAGATGCAGGGGGTGGTGTTATGGGGGTCACGAGAGATGCAGGGGGTGGTGTTATGGGGGTCACGAGAGATGCAGGGGGTGGTGTTATGGGGGTCATGAGAGATGCAGGGGTGTTATGGGGGTCATGAGAGATGCAGGGGGGGTGTTATGGGGGTCATGAGAGATGCAGGGGGGGTGTTATGGGGGTCATGGGAGATGCAGGGGGGGTGTTATGGGGGTCATGAGAGATGCAGGGGGGTGTTATGGGGGTCATGAGAGATGCAAGGGGGTGTTATGGGGGTCATGAGAGATGCAGGGGGGTGTTATGGGGATCATGAGAGATGCAGGGGGGGTGTTATGGGGGTCATGAGAGATGCAGGGGGGGTGTTAGGGGGGGTCATGAGAGATGCAGGGGGGTGTTATGGGGGTCATGAGAGATGCAGGGGGGGGTGTTATGGGGGTCATGAGAGATGCAGGGGGGGGGTGTTATGGGGGTCATGAGAGATGCCGGGGGGTGTTATGGGGGTCATGAGAGATGCAGTGGGGGTGTTATGGGGGTCATGAGAGATGCAGGGGGGGTGTTATGGGGGTCATGAGAGATGCAGGGGGGGTGTTATGGGGGTCATGAGAGATGCAGGGGGGTGTTATGGGGGTCATGAGAGATGCAGGAGGGGTGTTATGGGGGGTCATGAGAGATGCAGGAGGGGTGTTATGGGGGTCATGAGAGATGCAGGGGGTGTTATGGGGGCCATGAGAGGTGCCTCCCCCCCCCTGCACCTCTCCTCATCACCCCCCCATAACCCCCTCCCCCCTCGGTTATATTAGTGATGAGGAGAGGTGTGGGGGGGGGAGTTATAGTAATGATGAGGAGAGGTTTGACGCGGGGTTATGGGGATGATGAGGACACAGAGGATAAGAGGGGGTGTATATGTATATATGATGTGTATGCATGTGTGGCAGTATTGTATTCAGTGGATACAGTATGGAGCAGCATTATATTCAGGGTACAGTGTGTGGCAGCATTATATTCAGTGTACAGTGTGTGGCAGTATTATATTCAGGGGGTACAATGTGTGGCAGGATTATATTCAGGGTACAGTGTGGGGCAGTATTATATTCAGGGGTACAGTGTGTGGAAGCATTATATTCAGGGTACAGTGTGTGGCAGTATTATATTCAGGGTACAGTGTGTGGCAGCATTATAGTCAGGGTACAGTGTGTGGCAGTATTATATTCAGGGTACAGTGTGAGGCAGCATTATATTCAGGGTACAGTGTGTGGCAGCATTATATTCAGGATACAGTGTGTGGCAGAATTATATTTAGTGGGTACAGTGTGGGGCAGTATTATATTTAGTGGGTACAGTGTATAGCAGTATTTTATTCAGGGTACAGTGTATGGCAGTATTATATTCAGGGTACAGTGTATTGCAGTATTATATTCAGGGTACAGTGTGGGGCAGTATTATATTTAGGGTACAGTGAATAGAGGGATTATATTTAGTGGGTACAGTGAATAGCAGGATTATATTTAGTGGGTACAGTGTGTGGTAGTATTATATTTAGTGGGTACAGTGAATAGCAGTATTATATTTAGTGGGTACTGTGTATAGCAGTATTATATTTAGGATACATTGTGGGGCAGTATTATATTCAGGGTACAGTGTGGGGCAGGATTATATTTAGTGGGTACAGTGTATAGCAGTATTATATTCAGGGTACAGTGTGGGGCAGTATTTTATTTGGGGTACAGTGTGGGGCAGTATTATATTCAGGGTACAGTGTGGGGCAGTATTTTACTCAGGGTACAGTGTGGGGCATTATTATACTCAGGGTACAGTGTGGGGCAGTATTATACTCAGGGTACAGTGTGGGGCAGTATTATATTCAGGGTACAGTGTGGGGCAGTATTATATTAAGTGGGTACAGTGTATAGCAGTATTATATTCAGGGTACAGTGTGGGGCAGTATTTTATTTAGGGTACACTTTCTGGCAAGGATATAATGATTATTGTCTTCATGCAGAGGATGAGGATCTGCTGACAGTGAGGAGCCAATGATGTCTGGATGTCAGACTCTGTAGAGAAGATGGAGCTGGAGGACGACCTGGTCTCTGGACCAGATGAAGAAGAAAAGATACCAGAAAAGATATCACTCAAGTCAGAAGACGTCACTCAGGTCACTGATATCATTGTGTATTCTCCTGACTGTCCCATCAGACTGTAGTCACTTGTAAGTTCTGCAGTGATGATGGGTATAACTGTGTCCAATCTGTGTCTCTCCAGCTGTTACAAAACTACAACTCTCATTGCCAGAGGCTCTCCAGACATGATGGGAGTTTTAGCTTTCCAACAGCTGGAGAACCACTTCAACCGAGGTGATCGGTGGGGGTCTCAGCAGTCAAACCCCCACCAAAAAAAATGGCCCTGGGGGGTGGGGTCTGGACAGGGGGTATGGGTAGGGAACACTGCTGCACCTAATGTGGGGGGAACACTGCCTACCTAATGTGGGGGGAACACTGCCTACCTAATGTGGGGGGAACACTGCCTACCTAATGTGGGGGAACTCTGCTACACCTAATGTGGGGGGAACACTGCTGCACCTAATGTGGGGGGAACACTGCTGCACCTAATGTGCGTCGTATCGACGTTCGCTCACGTTGCGCTCCCAGAATTCAAGGGCCGGCGTTACTATGTCCTGACGCCGGCCCTAGAGCGTGACGTGCGTCAACATCAAAGGGGGGGCCTCCATGTCCATTTTGCTTGGGGCCCCCAAATTCCTTCAAACGGCCCTGAGTACAGTGGTCAACTTACAATGGCCTCAACATACAATATTTTCAACATAAAATGGTCTTTTATGGGCGGCATTTTTCACACTTTCATTACAGCTGAAAATGCAAAGTGCAAACCTGACCTGGCTAGTTTTCTATTTTGTCTAACCCCAGACTGGTTGACCTGGTTGAGTACCAAAATGCATGTTGTTGGAGTGGCATCATTGCAGGCCTCACATTGGTTACTTCTAGTGTTGAGCGGCATAGGCCATATTCGAATTCGCGAATATTCGCGAATATATGGACGAATATTCGTTATATATTCGCGAATATTCGCATATTCGTTATATTCTCGTTTTATTTTCGCATATGCGAAACATCGCGTATGCGAAAATTAACATATGTGAATATTAGCATATGCAAAATTAACATACGCGAAAATTCGCATATGCGAAAATTCGTATATGCGCATTTTCGCATATGCGAATTTTCGCATGCCAGTCTCACAACAGTAGTTTTACAGCCTTCTTTACACCACACAAGCTGGAAGCAGAGAGGGGTGATCACTGTGATGTGTACTGTGGAAAAAAAAAAAAAAAAAAACAATATTCGTAATTACGAATATATAGCGCTATATTCGCGAAATTCGCGAATTCGCGAATATGCGATATTCGCGAATAATATTCAAATTGCGAATATTCGTGAGCAACACTAGTTACTTCATCATTATCTCTGGTATATTTAAGTACTGTGGGTGCATGTATGTATTTCTTTATGTATCATGGGCATTTGGCCTTAGCAATTTATATGTATAGGCATACTTACAGCATATTGTCCTATCCTAGGCACTAAGTTTGCTACATTTTTTTATTTTGTATTTATTTTTGTATTTATTACAAATTGTCTGAGTGTGGAGGTCCAGGATATGTTTAATATGTTTACAGAAGTGACTCCTTCATTCTTTCCTTTTTATTTTGTTTGCCTCAAAAAATTTACAAATAATACGTAGAATCTGATATAGTATTTGTCATCATTTTATGAACTGGACGATTGCTCATTATAATACAAACCGCACTTTTTGTCACACTACTCAGTTTAAGGGGAAGTCAGCAGATAAGAGCTATGACCAGCTAAAGAGATTAAAAACAACAGTGTTGTGACATAGGAGCATCCTAGAATCTGTCATCACTTTTATAACCTGACTAATAAGCGAATTACCAGCTCCCTTCTAATATTCTAACTTTCTGTGACTAAATGAAGTTGCTGTATTTTCAGACTTGCTGGATCATTGATTTGTCATTTAAAATTTTTGGGGCGGGGCATTGCAAAATGGAAAAACCTCAGTCTTTACATTGATCTTTTGGATAATCTTTACTTACATTTAATTTAAGGAATTAAATAAATAAACAGATGAAGGTATAGGATATTATCTTTATTAGCTTACAAACATCTAATGCTGGGTTCACACATTGCATTTGGGTTAGTATTTTTTAGCCAAAACCAGGAGTGGGTTCAAAACACATTAAAAGGTGCAAATCTTTCCATGAGAGTTTTCTCTCTGTTTGATCCACTCCTGGTTTTGGCTATAAATACTGAACAAAGTGAGTACAGAAAAATCTCGCTTAGTGGACACCTCCCAATAGGGGACACCTCCCAATAGCGGACAGTATTTAATTCCGAGTCCCACAAGACTTAATGTATTTGTACTCTCCGAATAGGGGACACTCCCAATAACAGTCGTGACAACAGTAGGGGACAAAATACTCCTAATAGGGGACAGTAGGGGACAAAACACTCCCAATAGGGGACAGTAGGGGACAAAACACTCCTATTAGGGGACAAAATACTCCCAATATGGGATAACCAAGCTTATGTGCCAGCCCTACCTTGTACACAGGGCCGCCATCAGGGGGTGCAGCCAATACCCCAGCAGTGCACCACCATGCAGAAGCCCCAGCATAGAAGCACAATAGCAATGTTTAAACAGTGGTCTCATGCTTCTGTACATCTTCCAGCCACAATATTCACCCTCTTCTTTCCTGAAACCCTCGTGCCCGTTAATGCCTCTGTGCCTAATCATCTCCACCTTTTTTTATCCCCTGTGCCACATCATTTACTCTTGATCCCCCCCACTGTGCCATTTCATTCCCCTTTATCCCCCTGTAACACTTCATAAAGAGGGGGGTAATGAGTTTACACAGAGGGTAATAAAGGGGGAATAAAATGTCACATTTTAGGGTAAATGATGTGGCACAGGGGGTAATGGGGGGATAACTTGGCATAAGGTGTGGGGAAATAAGGTGGGCCTTTTTAACCAATAGGGGACATCGCTCAATAGCGGACACTTTTTTATTCCCCGTGAGTGTCCGCTATTGGGCGATTCTACTGTACCAAATACTGACCAGCATACTACGTGTGAACCCAGCACAAGTCCAGTGGCGCACACAACATTTTTTCTACAAATATTTATCATTATTATTATAATTTTTTTTTTTTTTTGTGCATTTTCCAAGTGTTCATATCTGCCTGTAAAAATGTGGGTAGATATAAGCAGTAATTCATTAGGAAAATATAAAGATATAAAGCACACCACAAACGATGCATGTTTCTCCACTGGTGAGGTGTATTTTATGGGTCTGTGGCATCTTTTTCCATGCCCAGCATGGCCTAGGTATGGTGGTTTTGAGCCAGTTTATGGCATTTGTCTCCCAGAGACCTCCATAGTTTTTTTTTCCTTGCTTAGAAAAAAAAACCTTATGTTTATGTAAAAGAAAAAAAAAATTGATCATGGCATATAAAGATGGAAAAGAGATATGCAGGTTAACTCAGTGTACTCATTTGATCCCTGCAGCACGATCACAGGGTTCTGGTGAGTTAAAATAGTGACCAGAGGTCTGCTAGCCATCCTTCTGCCATAAGGTTGTCGGTCCTATGATACAGTCTGGCACAGCCAAGCTGTATAAGTAGAGCGCTGATCTACCTGTACAGTAGCATAGCATTGTACAGTGAATGCAGTACAATGATTGCATATATTAGCCCCCTATTGGGATTTAAAGTGTTAAAAAAAAATGTTTTTAAAATTATATTTAACTCCTTCAACTTTTTCCATTTTAGATAAAAATGAATTAAAAGTAATTAAAAGGTTTCAATAAAAACGACAGATCATGGCAAAAAAAATTTGTCCTCATACAGCCCCAGGACCTGCCGAGCATTTTTTCCTCCTTACCTTTAAAAAATCATAACTCTTTCAATTTTGCACCTAAAAATCCATATGATGGCTTATTTTTTGCGCCACCAATTCTACTTTGTAATGACATCAGTCATTTTACCCAAAAAGTTAAGGCAAAATGGGAAAAAAAATCATTGTGAGACAAAATTGAAATAAAAACGCTATTTTGTAACTTTTAGGGGCTTCTGTTTCTACACAGTACATTTTTTCGGTAAAAATGACACCTTCTCTTTATTTTTTAGGTCCATACGATTAAAATCGTACCCTACTTATACAGGTTTGATTTTGTCCTACTTCTGGAAAAAATCATAACTACATGCAGGAAAATGTATATGTTTAAAATTGTCATCTTCTGACCCCTATAACTTTTTTTATTTTTCCGCATATGGGGCAGTATGAGGGCTAATTTTTTGCGCCCTGATCTTAAGTTTTTATTGGTACCATTTTTGTATTTATCAGACTTATTTATCGCTTTTTATAAATTTTTTCTTGATATAAAAAGTGACCAAAAATACACAATTTTGGACTTTGTAACTTTTTTGCGCGTACGCAATTGACCGTGCGGTATAATTTACAATATATTTTTATAATTCGGACATTTCTGCACGCGGCGATACCACATGTTTATTTTTATTTACACAGTTTTTTTTTTAAATGGGAAAAGGGGGGTGATTCAAACTTATTAGGGGAGGGGTTAAATGATCTTTATTCACTTTTTCACTTTTTTTTTCACTTTTTTTGCAGTGTTTTAGTCCCCACATGGGGCTATAACACTGCATACACTGATCTTTTACATTGTCCAATGGTTTCTCATAGGGAACCATTGATCCATGATTCTGCCGCTTGACTGCTCATGCCTGGATCTCAGGCACTGAGCAGTCATTCGGCGATCAGACAGCGAGGAGGCAGGTAAGGACACTCCGGCTGTCCTGTAAGCTGTTTGGGATGCTGCGATTTTGCCGCGGCGATCCCGAACAGCCCCCTGAGCAAACCGGCATAGTTTTACTTTCACTTTAGAAGTGGCGTTCAATTTTAAACGCTGCGTCTAAAGGTATAATAACACTCCGCGTTATAGAACGGGAGCGGACTCAGGGCGTACAGGTACGCCCTGGGTCCTTAACAGGTTAAAAAGATTGACTTTTTTAAAGTAGTACAATAATAGAAGAACTTGAAAAATATGGGCATTGTTTTAAAAGTATTGACCTACAACATCAGTTTTACCATAATGTGCAAAATGAACACCCCCCAAAAGTTGTAAAATTGCAGATTTTTTATTTTATTTCCCCCATCAGATAATAATTTTTTGGTTTTGTCCGTACATCTGGTAAAATGAAAGATGTCATTACAAAGGACAATTAGCTACGTAAATACACAATCCCCCATATGGCTCTGTGGATGCAAAATTTTGAGTTGTCTCTTAAAAGGCGAGGAGGAAAAAAACCGAAAACATATACAGTGGTCCCTCAACATATGATGGTAATTGGTTCCAGGCGGATAATTGTTTGTTAAAACCGTCATATGTTGAGGGATTCATACCATGGATCATACTCACATTTCCCTGCCGCTCCAGTCTGTCAGTTCGATGCTCCCCTGCTGCCATATCACTAGGCCGCCGCTGCCCTGCTCCGTTGCTCTCCGTCGCCATCATCACGTTGCCGCTCATGCTGCCCCTATTGGACGACAGGGCGGCGTGAGTGGCAACATGATGACGGTGACAGAGAGAGAGCGAAATGACAGCGCAGCGGCGAAATGACGGGCCTGAGCGCCAGGGACATGTAAGTAGTATCATTCAGCGGGGCACATGGGGCACATTAATAAGCTATCCGGCAGCACACAGAAGCCTCATATGTTGATGCTGCCTTCAACATACGATGGCCTCTGAGAGGCCATCGTATGTTGACTTGATCGTATGTTGGGGCCTTCGTATGTCGGGGGACCTCTGTAAATTAAAATTCTTGTGTCCTCAAGGCCGAAACCTGCTGTGTCCTGAAAGGAAATCTGTCATCAGTGTCACCTGAACTAACCTGTTTGTACAGGCAGGTAGTGCGGCTAACACTGATGATAATAATACTTACCTACCCTGATCCATTTTAGAGAAGATAACAGACGAGCGGGACCATGGATCAGGGGGTAGGTAAGTGTTGTTATAATTAGTGTCACCCACACTACACACCTGTACCAACAGGTTGGTGTGGGTGACAGTGATGACAGACACCCTTTAAGGGGTTCATATTAAGGGGAGAAATGGAGAGAAAAAAACGACATCATACACATTCGGGTTCTGTTTGCTCCAAAGCATTCCAAAAGGCTCAGAAAAGAAGGCAGGTATTCCAGCTCACCCGATAATCCCTCTGCGTCACGGACCGTGTGGGACAACACCCACCCAAATGGAAAACAGAAAAACAGAAGTCTAGCACAGTAAAGTGCAAACACGGAAGTCTTTAGTCTTTAAAATCCGACATCAGAACATGGAACAAAGTGACGCGTTTCAGGTGCCTAAAATAGTCATACAAAAAACACAGTGCATAAAAGACTCCTTAAATAGGGGTCACATGACAGGACCAGGTGTATCGATCCTGATGTGTTAACCCTTTACATCATAGAATCTAAAATCTTGTAAGAAAAAGAAAATAATAATATAGAATCCAAATGCTGCTGAATATAAATACATATGTAGAATTAGTCAAACTATGATAAAAAATTATGAAATTCTCTACATATGCATATTAAATATTACAAAATAGCAGCAACAACGCATTGGACACATTGAAAATACAGAAAAAAAATAAAACAAAAAAAACGGCATTGAAAACGCATGCAGTGTGAATTTGGATGGAAAAAAACTGCATGGAAAATGCATAGTGTGAATTAGGATGGAATAAAAAAAAAAAATACAAAAACAACAATACTCCAATATAGACCAAAAATCTATGTTAACCATCACTCACATATAGAGGGTAACCAGATCAATAGTGTAGAATTACGTTCTGACTTTTATTGAAGCACAGTGGGACCCCAGTGGCTAACTTCAGGATCCAAAATACTTCTCGATTGAGAAGTTTTTGCCTGTGATTTCCACCTCTAAGGGGAAGACTCACCTGTTCAATAGCAACTAATTGCAAACTTGAGAAGCTACCTGCATGACATCAGTGTGTAGATACAGCCGATACTGTTCTGCCGCTGTTTTACAATGTGTAACAATGTCTAACAATGTGTTATGCTGTTGAAGTGAGGTTTGTCTGAAAAATTTTGCGAATACGTGTTTTCAGCGGGTTAGTCGTACATCCTACGTATTGCAATCCTAGTATTACAATTAATGTACTGTTTTATGGAGTACAACTGACCCATTGAAAACTAAGTAAAAGTGGTGGAGGGAGACATAATCCTACAACAAATACAGCTGCCATGGCCGAAACAAAAAGATTCCTGATGTTGTAACCAAGTAGGATTACAAGGAAATTTGGATGAAAAGAAAGATTGAGATAAAATCTGACCCAAGGTGGAAGCCTTTTTGGTGGAAATACCTTTGCTGATAAATTATAAACAGGAATCATTAAGTCCGTTTGTGGTTGCAGTACGGGTTTCTTCATCTTGTTACCCCAATGTTTTCTGCCTCCCCTTTGTTTTTTGGAGCTGGTAAAGCCCTGGTTTTTGGCTGAGACAGTATCATGAGTGAATGACCAAGAGCTACAGCTGTTTCCATTTGTTCATTTGCTGAATCAGATGACTCTGGTTCTGTGGAGCTAAAATTAACCCTAGGAATATTCCTGGTTTGTCGGGATTTAGATTTTTTGAAAATAAACCGAGGTGTACCAGATTTTTTTCCGTATTAGGCCAGATGTACACTTTGTTAGACATTGTTACACATTGTAAAACAACAACACTGCATCGAATGTCATGCAGGAAGCTTCTCAAGTTTGCAATTAGTTGCTATTGAACGGGTGAGTCTGCCCCCTAGAGGTGGAAATCACAGGCAAAAACGACTCAATCAAGAAGTATTTTGGATCGTGAATAGTGTTGAGCGTGAATATTCGCAATTTGAATATTTATTGTGAATTTCACATATTCGTGAATATGGCAAATATATAGCGCTATATATATATATATATATATATATATATATACGTAGTAACGAATATTCGTAATTTTTTTTACCACACAGAACACATCACAGTGATCTCATCCCTCCCTGCTTCTAGCTTGTGGGCTAAAGAAGGCTCCTATACTATTTACTGTATAAGGGTGCGTTCACACGCTATTACTAGCAGCGGGTTTCATGCTGAGGTAAACCTGCTGCGAGTTACGCTACCATTGATTTGAATGGGTCCACAGACAGTTCGCAATAGTGTCAGATTTGCGGACTGTCCGCGGACCCATTTAAATCAATGGTAGCATAACTCGCAGCGCGTTTCCCGGGAAACTCGCTGCAACTACTAGCGTGTGAACGCACCCTTAGACTGCGAATATGCGAAAATCGACATTAAAATTAGATAGGTAGATAGATAATGATGATAATCGCGAATATGACATGACAATATTCAAAATGAAAAAAGGTCATAGACCCATTATCGTTCTGTATAAACCAAGGATGAGGAGATAGATAGATGGATAGATCCGTACTCCCGCGAATGGGAGAAGTGTACTGTAGAAATATAAATTGCACGCCACACAACTTTTTAAATTTTCCTTAATTACTTTAGTAGAAATTTCTTGCATAAATAGACAGTTTCATAGACAAGTCTTGTAAAAAAAATTCAAAAAATTTAATGATTCACCCAAGGTGCACTTTCTGCAGACACGCTAGACACTGTTCGACGCTGTAGGAATTTTCAGCCCATATCGGGGCTACCTTCAGCTGAACAACCTTCCTCTCACGAAGGGGAACAGAATGGAGCTTGCGTGGACACTTACAATGTTTAGGAGACCTCGCCTCCTTTTTCAAGTAACCCTATTGTGCTCCCATCACCACTTAAATAGGTATGTTAATCGTGCAAGAATTTATTTCTAAAAATGAGAACAATAGAATTAAAATCCTATAATACTTACAAATGGAATAATATACACCTAGGAACAGTAAGATAAGATGAGCTTTCACAAATATACACTAAATTTACAGGATTCATTTAACCCATTCGGGCTCAATGTATTCAATGTCTCAATCCAGTATGCTTCACGTTGTAATAATCGTTTCTTTACATCACATTCTGTGGAACCTTGTACTTCTATGATCATCCATAGCAGTTCACTTACTTTATGTTTATGCTCAACAAAATGTCTCGCAACTCCCGTTTCACCATATTTATTGCTTTCATCAATTGTTTTCTTATCCAGCGCATTCCGGATTACGGAGCAATGCTCGGCAATCCGGAATTTCGCACATCTCATCGTTTGAATGACATATATCCTGCCACAAGGGTATTTGAGCAGGTATATGACTTGTTTAGTTTCACAGCTATACCAGCCTCTAATAGGGTACTTAGTTCCATATAGTGGATGGACAATATGATCGCTTTTAATAATGATGGAACAATTAGAGCATGACATGCATGCAAAAGTACTCTTCTTTTTGGAATGTAAAAATTAATGTTTAGATTTTGTCTTTCTCTTCATATCTGCTCTCACCAAACTATTTGCTAAAAATTTTTCTTTTTTATACATGAAATGGGGCAGTTTGCCAAACATTCTGCTGAACTTAGTGTCGGCTTTCAATATACCCCAATACTTTTTGATGGTATTTTTAATTAAATATGCATGTTTATCATAAGTACCAAGGTAGACAAGATCATCTGTCATTTTTCTTTTATCTTTCATTTTTCTCTGTCTAAGTTGTTGTCTTGGAACTTCTTGCACTTCCTCCTCCTTATATCCTCTTTCGACAGATTTGTTAACAAGCATCTCTTTGTTTTTAATATATTCCTCCTCTGTACTACATATACGTTTAGCCCTAATGAACTGACTTTTTGGGATTCCTTTAAATGTCTGTGGTGCATGAAAGCTGTTTCAGCTCAACAAATTGTTTCTATCAGCCTCCTTTTTACAAAGTGGACTGGAGTTTAGTCTCCTCCTTATAAATCTCTACGTCAAGGTAATGGATTCTTTGGAGATGCTTTTCGAGAGTGAACTCAATGAGTTCATGACATTGGTTTAATGCTTCAACATATTCATCCAATTCGTCTCTCGTTTCCTCTCACAGCAAAAACACGTCATCCACATACCTGACCCATGTGGCGACATGTTTACTAAGTGGGAGTGAATGGACGAATTGTTTTTCTAATTTGGTCATAAAAATATTGGTGAGGGATGGGGCCACTGGGGACCCCATCGACACGCCTTGTAATCGTAGAAAAAAATGTTAGAAATGTTATTTTTCTCCAAACCTAAAATAATTTTTAGTTAACACCATCTCCAATAAATCCATTAGAAAACAAATTTTGGAACTGTCCAAGGAAGCATCCTTGGACAGTTCCTCTCTCACGGCTATTAACCCTTCATTAGTCGGAATGTTGGTGTAAAGGCTTTTAATATCAAGCGTGCATAGCCAAGTGTTTTCATTAATACACAAATCATCTACACAATCCAAAAAATCATTGGTGTCGCGTAGACAATTTTTAAATCTTTGAACAATTTTTTCCAAAAAGCCATCTACATAGACGGCCAAAGGATAGAATATGGAGTCCACCCCGGAGACAATCGGGCGTCCCGGGGGGGACTCCAAACTCTTATGGACCTTAAGCAGAAGATATAAAATGGACGTACAAGGGGAATTATTGATCAATGCCCTATGGATATTCGCATCAATAATCCCAGACTCTAATGTTTCATCTAGTATACTCTGTGGCGGTCGGATCTCCTCTTAATTTTCTATACACTTTTTCATTCACAAGTTGTTTTTCTGCTTCATCTATATATAACTGCTTATCCCAGAGTACTGTGGCTCCGCCTTTATAGGCTTTCTTTATTATTACCCTGTCCTCTTTAACCAAATCAGTAAGAGCTCTTTTTTCTATCGAAGTTATATTCGAATGTGACCGAGACTTACATATATCCCATTTCTCACAGACTTCATTAATTACCACTTTTTGAAAACTATCAAGTAAGGGACAGTTCACATTAGGATCAAATTGACTGCATTTTCTCAACGAAAAAGGAATCTCATTTAACATCTCTGAACCCATGTTCCCTCCAGTTCTATTAACATCATAGAAAAATATTTTCAATCTTAGACTCCTACAAAATTTGAAAAATTCCCCTTTAAAGTCAAACTTCTCAAGTTCAAATGTGGGCACAAACCCAAGTCCCTTATTTATCAATTTATTTTGACTTTCAGTTAATTCTACCGAGGAAATGTTAATGAGGAGCTTACCTTCTTGGGTTCCCGTTTTTTCTCGCACTCCTTGTTTTTCCTTCCACTATTTCTTGATCTTGATTTTTCTTTTTTCTCTCCGTTTTTCCTTTTTGATTTGATCCTAAAAAAAAAAATACTGAGCTTGAGATGTTAAATTCCTTTCAGTTGAGCTTGTTTCATTTTCCGATGTAGCAGTGTCAGTCGAGTACACTGTAGGAAAATACAGATTGTTCCTTTGTCGAGCCCTGTGCCTTTCCTCTGCCCAAGTGTAGACACGGTCCAATTGCTGGCTCAGCTGCTGCCTCATGGGCATCCTGCAACCCTCTTCTCCAGATGGTGATGAAGCCCCTTTTGCACCCACTTGCGATTGGCTTCATCATCATCAAGAAGTGTCTGAACGTCACTGATGTCCTCCTCAGGTTCCTCAACAGTGTCTGCTTCAGGACCCTGAACGCTGGCAACACCACCTCCCACGTCACTCTCCTCATCACTACTTGCCCGCCTAGCGGAGGAAGCGGCGGATGTCTCCTCCACTTCTTGGCTGGGCAGTAGCTGCTGACTGTCCTCTATTAGATCGTCCTCACTGAATAGTGGAGCTGAACCCAGAGCATAAGATACATCTGTAGGGGAGGGAACAGCATAGGACAGAGGCAATGGGAGGACAGGGACTGCTCCTGGGCCAACTCACAGACTGTTGACTAGGGTATCAGATGTCACTTATGAAAAATGCGCTATAGTATGCTAAAAGTATGTGTACAACACCAGACGGTGAGTACTTTTGGCTGTCCTTTCACAGTATCTAGGCCATTAAGACTTTATCAGGAACAAAATGGTACAACACTTAGATGTGCGCATGTGCTATACACTTATGAGGGTTGTGTCTGAGGAACCCACCAGCTGTTGACTGGGGGAATTAGATGTCACTTGTGATGAAGTGGATGACCGTGTTAACCAATCGATGACGGCAGATGAGTTGCTGGTCGAGACACGACCGCTAGCTGACACTGGGAGCTCATGCCATCTCGCTGCGACTCCTGCTGCCACTCACCCCTAGTCTGCAGCAACCTCTGCCTGCGCCTGATGAATTTAGGCCTCTGCCACTACTCTGTGCACGTCCTGGCACTTCTCTGCCTGACATACTTAGTGCGTATATGAGGGGAGCACAATACACTTCACTACACTTAAAACAGAATTGCCTATTCCTGCTAGTGTCTTGCACCCCATATTGTTCATTTCACCGGGATTAAATAAGTGCTTGCTTGAACTTTGCTTTACACATTTGTTGTAGTGCCCATCCCCCACTCTCTCCTGTAAGGATACACTTAAAACAGTATTTGTCTAAAACAACAGGGGGTGTGGTTTTGGCTGTCCTTTCACAGTATCTAAGCCCTTGACACATTAACAAGTACAAAATAGTACACTACTTAGATGTAGGTATGTGGTATGCACTTATGAGGGCAGAAAAATGCGCTACAGTACGCTTAAAAAAACGTATTGGAGTAAAACACCAGCTGGTGATTACTTTTGCCCGGACTTTCACAGTATCTAGGCCCTTGACAGATTAACAGGTACAAAATAGTACACTACTTAGATGCACGTATGTGGTTTGCACTTATGAGGGCTTAACGACGTAGGACGTATATTTACGTCCTGTGCCGACTCCCGCGATATAACGCGGGGTCGCGCGATGACCCAGGGTCATATCGGGTCGGTCCCGGCGGCCACCAATGGTCGGTACTCGTGGCTAATACAGGACATCACTGATCGCGGTGATGCCCTATATTAATCATTCAGATGCGGGCTGTTCGGGACCGCCGCGATGAAATAAAAAATGGTACCGATAAAACCTTCTGATCACAGCGCAAAAAATGAGTTCTGAGGTGACACCCATACAGACCAATTTGATACAGTGTGTGGTGATACTGACCGCCTCCCCCCCCCCCCCCCCCTTCAACCTCTGCAGCAATGCTGGCATTACTCATACGTCTATTTCCCAAAGACAACCTCTGGGTATGATGCTAAGCATGTGCATTCAACTTCTTTGGTTGACCATGGTGAGGTCGGTTTTGAGTGGAACCTGTGCCACTATGCTGCAGCTTAGTTTTAGGGTCTTGGCAATCTTCCTATAGCCTTGGCCATCTTTATGTAGAAAAATAATCCTTTTTTGTCATAGCCTCAGAGTTCTTTGCCATGAAGTACCATGTTGAACTTCCAGTGACCAGCATTAGAGAATGTGAAAGCGATAACACCATTCACATCTGCTCCTCATTCACACCTGAGGCCTTGTCACATGTCACCAGGAGAAAATGGCTACTTGGGCCAAATTTGGACATTTCCACATAGAAGTGTACTCACTTTTGTTGCCAGGGTTCAGACATTAATAGCTGTGTGTTGAGTTATTTTGAGAGGACTTCAACATTAAACACTCTTATACAGGCTGTGCACACTCACTACTTTACACGTAGAAAAGTTGTCACATGTAAGGCTATATAAAATGTTTGCAATAATGTGAGGGTTGTACTCACTTATTTACTAAAGGCTTCCGGACTGTTTTTATCAGTTTGTGCGCCTTCATTTCTGAAAAAGCGACCATGCGACCAAATGTGCACCCAAAATTTACACCACAAAACCGAAAGTTTTGCAAACACTCAGAGTTTTTTTAACCTGGAAAATGGGCGTGGTTTTTGTTAAAGGGACGTGGTCCCGACAAAATGCTAAAAACACTCCGAGTAAGTTGGAAAACACTCTGTAAATTGTGTGAATTGTGTTTGCTGAAAAACCGACAGCCAAGAGGATTTTTTTTATTATTCTTTTTATTTTATCTATTTTCTTTTATTTGTGTTCTGATTAATTCACACTTATCTCACACTTCCATACTAAATCATGATGCATATTTCTATTTTGATTTGTTCTCATTTTTTCACTTCATATTTATATCGATGTTCGCTTAATTTCATTCATTCTTTTTTCATGTAGTTACATCATTTATTCTCTATAGCAGAATAATTGACAGAAACACTGCACCTCTATCACTGATATTTTAGGGATATATAGGATTTAACATTAGTTATACCATATAACATTATTCATTTTACTAATTATTGATAGGATGCTACATGCAGTATAAACCCTGTTTCCTATACTAACAAGTAACTCCCAATCCTAACTAACAGATCCACACCATGGATTTCAGTCATCTGGAAGGGAGTGCCAATTAGTAACTCCCAATCCTAACTAACAGGATCTGCCTATTAGTATGGCACACTATAAAAAAGACCATCATGCCATGGAGACCAATACCTAGCCATTGATATAGGTATGCGTACCGCATCAGGTGACACCCTGACTGGCCTGCCTGGCACTAAATAGCTGCACTCCAATTATCCCGCAACAACCCATCCACCCTACTCAGAAATGAAAAAATATTAAAAACATACTATGCCACACCATGAATATCCGTACACTGGAGGCTTTTTTGTTTAATTTTGAGCCTGCATTTTGTGACATTGGTGGGTGGAGTCTTGCTTCGTTGCACTGAGGCTGGAGTTTATGTCAGGAAAGAAGACAGCGCAGCACCAACAGGCACATAAACAATAGTGAAGCCACAAGAAAAAAAAAAAAAAGGCTTGGTACGTCTCCCACCCCAAAATGTGCATGAAGCTGTATTACTATAGATGTTTATTTTTTTTAAGGAAAAATTTTTGTGCCACATATGGGTTATTTACGTAGTCTGTAACAATTCCTCAAAGACTGTTCTGTTCGTCCACAGTATCCGGGAAAACGCTTGCACCTAGGGCACATAGGAGAGGCGTCCCTACATGTGAATACCACCTCTCCTCGCTTGACCATTTCTGCACAAGTCTTCGCTTCAGCCAATTCTTCTTTCGTCCACAAATATCATCTTCCTGTTGCTCGCCTTGCCAAGCCTTTGTTCATCTCCTCTGTTAATGGACAAAATTTGGACTGTAAGGTGCTATTCCGTACTGAGCCTCTCGTCATGCAAGTGGGTGTCTTGCATAAAGAAAAGATTGAATTCTATGTACTGGTGAAAACTCTGGTGAAGACTCCGCTCCCTGGTACGATTCAAGTCATCTGCCACATAGGTCCAGCGGATCCACATCCACCGGGGGTTCCCGTCTTCTGAAACGTGAGTGTTACAGTAAGATCCGGCCATGGATCCCGCTGAGGTACCCCTGCCTGAAGTCACGGATCTTCCCTCCGTTGTGGTATGTCAGTCTCAGCAATTGGCGCGACAGGCGCAGCAACTTACCCAACTGTCTGCTATAATACAACAGCTTTTGGCCTTGCAACAGCAGCAGCACCCACAACCTGTCCCACTCCCTCCTCCAGCTCCTGCAGTGTCTTCTGGCTCCCAGCTACATCTACCATTACCCTCTAAATATGACGGTGATTCCAAATTATGCAGAGGCTTCGTTACACAGTGCTCCATGCATTTGGAGCTCATGTCTGAACTGTTTCTGATGGAACGTGCTAAGGTGGCCTTTGTTATTAGCCGGAAAATCCCTGGCCTGGGCTACTCCCCTTTGGAACCACGGTGATTCGGTAGCTTCCAACTTGACGGCTTTTCTGGCAGAATTTCGTTGTGTCTTTGAGGAACCCGCACGTGCCTCTGCTGCTGAGACGGCTTTGCTTAATCTGTCAAGGGAATTCTACTGTTGGTGACTACGCGGTTCAATTCCGCACTATAGCCTCAGAACTAGCATGGAGCGATGAAGCCTTGTGTGCCACATTCAAAGAAGGACTGTCTAGCAGGATTAAAGATGCCCTGGCTGCACGTGATCCTCCTTCTCCTCTGACTGAACTTATCCACCTGGCCAACCGTATTGATGTGAGTTTTGGTGAGTGGCAGGAAGAACTGCGCTTGGAAAGGGAACCTGCTCGAACACGGAGATATCCTGCGCCTCTTGCTGAAGAAGCTATGCAAGTGGATCGTTCCCGTCTTACGCAACAGGAGAGATCACCACGACGCACTGAAAATTTGTGTTTGTATTGGATCTACAGGTGACTTTTTTGATGGTTCTTTCATCCACAAATATCATCTTCCTGTTACTCGGCTTTCCAAGCCTTTGTTTATCTCCTCTGTTAATGGACAAAATTTGGAATGTAAGGTGATATTCAGTACTGAGCCTCTCGTCATGCAAGTGGGTGCAGGGGCGGACAAATCACATGTGCAGCATGTTCAGCTGCACAGGGGTCCTCCACTACACATGGGCCCTCAGGCACTGGCCAAGGGCCCCCTTGAGAGAGAGATGCTGCTGGTGAGGATCCAGGTCAGTTGTCCCGATCCCCACTCAGACAAGCGATATTTTTTTTTACAATCCCTGCGCTGCTTCTGCTCCGGTATCATTAGGGAGACAGGCAGTAGCGCAGGGATGAAGGTACCTGATTCATGGCTCCGCCCCCAGCACAGGAAGAGGATGGAGGCCGAGAGCTGACCGGCCTCCCAGGAGCACAGCGGCTGTGAGGGGAAGTCCCCTGTCCTGCCTCTCTTCTCACTAGCAGTAGAACCTGGGGCTGGGGGGGTAGCAGCCCAGTGGGGTCACTTTCCCTGCTCCGGTGTCCACAGGTCACCTACAGGTCACATTACAAGAACAATTTTTGGGAAAAATTGCGGCAAAAATGGCGCGGTTTTTACCGCGATTTCGAAAAATCGCTGTAAAACGGCGCCATTTTTGCCGCCATTTTTCAAAAAATTGTTCTTGTAATGTGACCTGTAGGTGACCTGTGGACCCCGGAGGAGGGAAAGTGACCCCACTGGGGCCACAACATGTGGACACACTGCTTGTTTATTTATCCTTAATCCATTAAGGCCTCCAGCTGTTACAAAACTACAATTTCCAGACAGCTAAAGACTGTCCGGGCATGCTGGGAGTTGTAGTTTTGCAACAGCTGGGATAGATTGACTGGGCATAGATCAGTGTTTTCCTACCATGGTGCCTCCAGCTGTTGCAAAACTACAGTCCAGGCATGCTGGGAGTTGTAGTTTTGCAACAGCTGGAGACACCCTGGTTGGAAAACACTATCTATCTACCTATCTATCTACCTATATTGTTTCATATCTTCATTAGCGATATTACAGAAGGTCTCGATGGTAAGGTATGTCTTTTTGCTGATGACACAAAGATATGTAACAGGGTTGATGTTCCTGGAGGGATATGCCAAATGGAAAAGGATTTAGGCAAACTAGAAGAATGGTCAGAACTCTGGCAACTGAAACTTTATGTGGATAAGTGCAAGATAATGCACGTGGGGCGTAAAAACCCAAGGGCAGAATATAGATTATTTGACACAGCCCTGACCTCAGTATCTGAGGAAAGGGATTTAGGGGTAACTATTTCAGAAGACTTAAAGGTAGGAAGACAATGTAATAGAGCAGCAGGAAATGCTAGCAGAATGTTTGGATGTATAGGGAGAGGTATAAGCAGTAGAAAGAGAGAAATGCTCATGCCGCTGTACAGAACACTGGTGAGACCTCAGTTGGAGTATTGTGTGCAGTACTGGAGGCCGTATCTCCAGAAGGATATAGATACTCTAGAGAGAGTTCAAAGAAGATACTAAACTAGTACATGGATTGCAGGATAATACAAATTTACCAGGAAAGGTTAAAGGACCTTAACATGTATAGCTTGGAAGAAAGAAGAGACAGAGGGGATATGATAGAGACTTTTAAATACATAAAGGGAATCAACATGGTAAAGGAGGAGAGCATATTTAAAAGAAGAAAAACTACCACAAGAGGACATAGTTTTAAATTAGAGGAGCAAAGGTTTCTGCAGTGATATCAGGAAGTATTACTTTACTGAGAGAGTAGTGGATGCATGGAATAGCCTTCCTGCAGAAGTGGTCGCTGCAAATACAGTGAAGGAGTTTAAACATGCATGGGATAAGCATAAGGCTATCCTCCATATAAGATAGGGATAAGGCTATCCTTCATATAAGATAGGGCCAGGGACTATTCATAGTATTCAGGTTATTGGGAAGACTAGATGGGACAAATGGTTCTTATCTGCCGACACATTCTATGTTTCTATGTTTCTATCGATCTATCCATCCCACAGGGTGCCTCCAGCTGTTGCAAAACTACAACTCCCAGCATACCTCAACAGCCAAAGGCCCAGGAGTTGTAGTTTTTTAGTTTTGCAACATCTGGAGGCACCCTGGTTGGTAAAAAAGATATCCATGCCCTATCTATCATCTATCTATCTACTGTATCTATCTTATATCTATCTATCATCTGTCTATCCATCTAATATCTTTCTCTCTATCTATCTCACATCTATCTATCTATCTCATATCCATTTCATATCTATCTGTCTATCTATCTATCTCACATCTATCTATCTATCTATCTAGCTCTCATATCCATCTCATATCTATCTACCGTATATACTCGAGTATAAGCCGACCCGAATATAAGCCGAGGCCCCTAATTTCACATCAAAATCCCAGGAAAAGTTATTGACTCGAGTATAAGCCTAGGGTCGGAAATACATCATCCCCGCTGTCATCATCCAGACCCCCGTCATTAACACCCTCATCATCATCACCCTGTCATCATCCACCCTTCATCATCCCCCCCTTCATCATCCCCCCCTTCATCATCCCCCCCTTCATCATCACCGCCTGTCATCATCCCCCCTTCATCATCCCCTTATCATCCCATACCCCCCCTTCATCAACCCCTTGTCATCATCCCCTTGTCATCATCCCCTTGTCATCATCCCACACCCCCCCTTCATCATCCCCCTGTCATCATCCCCCTGTCATCATCCCACACACACCCCCTTCATCATCCCCTTGTCATAATCCCACACCCCCCCCTTCATCATCCCCTTGTCATCATCACCACATGTCATCATCATCATCACCGCTTGTCAATGTCTGATACAGTGGTCTTCAACCTGCAGACCTCCAGATGTTTCAAAACTACAACTCCCAGCAAGCCCGGGCAGCCATCGGCACCCCCTTTAGTTCTGTACTCACCTCCGCTCGGCGCTGGTCCGATGCTGCAGGACTGTCCGGTGGGGAGGTCGTCCGGTGGGATAGTGGTTCCGGGCTGCCATCTTCACCGGGGGGCCTCTTCTCCGCGCTTCGGGACCCGGAATAGAGGCGTTGCCTTGACGATGACGCAGAGGGACGTTGGTAATGAACGTACCTCTGCGTCGTCATCAAGGCAACGTGACTATTCCGGGCACAAAGCGCGGAGAAGAGGCCCCCCCGATGAAGATGGCAGCCCGGAACCACTATCCCACCGGACGACCTCCCCACCGGACAGTCCTGCAGCACCGGACCAGCGCCGAGCGGAGATGAGTACAGAACTAAAGGGGGTGAGAGGGGCTGGATGATGTCGAAGGCCGCAGTGGTCTTCAACCTGCGGATCTCCAGAGGTTTCAAAACTACAACTCCCAGCAAGCCTGGACAGCCGATGGCTGCCCGGGCTTGCTGGGAGTTGTAGTTTTGAAACCTCTGGAGGTCCGCAGGTTGAAGACCACTGAGGGCGGAGAGTTCACTCGAGTATAAGCCGAGGGGGGTGTTTTCAGCACGAAAAATCTTGCTGAAAAACTCGGCTTATACTCGAGTATATACGGTATCTATTTATTTATCTAATATCTATCTATCTATTTCATATCTTTCTATCTATCTCATATCTATCTATCTCATATCTATCTATCTAATATCTATCTCATATCTATCTAATGTCTATCTATCTATCTCATATTCATCTCATATCTATCTATCTATCTCATATCTATGTATCTATCTCATATCTATCTATCTATCTATCTATCTCATATCTATCTATCTCATATCTATCTATCTATCTCATATCTATCTATCTATCTCATATTTATCTCCTACCTGAACAATTGATGTATGGGGGGGGGGGGGGGCAGGCATGTTCTTTGCACAGGGTCCTATGCTGTCTGTGTCCGCCCCTGAGTGGGAGTCTTGCATAAAGAAAATATTGAATTCTATGTACTGCCTCACTGTACTTCTGAGCTTCTTCTTGGCCTTCCTTGGCTCCGACGTCACTCTCCACAACTAGTTTGTTGAACTGGAAAAAATTTTCGCTGGGGACAGTTCTGTCAAAATCTTTGTCTCAGTCCAGTTTAGCCTAAAGTTGTTTCTCATCCTCCTCCTTTGCCTGGTCTGCCTCTACCTTACCAAGATTTCTCTGAAGTATTCTGCAAGAAATAGGCTGAGTCTCTGCCTCCACATCGTCCTTACAACTGCCCTATAGATCTTCTGCCTGATACCACTCCTCCACGTGGAAGGATTTACCCTCTATTGGTTCCTGAGATCAAAGCCATGACTGAGTATATCCAGGAGAATCTCCAAAAGGGTTTTATCCGTAAGTCCTCTTCTCCTGCTGGAGCTGTTTTTTCTTTGTAAGGAAGAAAATCACGGTCAAGAACCGTTATTTACTACCTCTTATCTCAGAACTTTTTGACCGTCTACGTGGTGCCAAGATCTTCTCCAAGTTGTACTTACGTGGAGCATATAACCTCATTCGTATCCGCAAGGGAGATGAATGGAAAACGGCCTTCAATACTTGTGATGGACATTTTGAGTATCTCGTAATGCCTTTTGGTCTCTGCAATGCTCCAGCTGTTTTTCAAGAGTTTATCAATGACATCTTCCATGATCTTCTCTACACCTGTGTTGTCGTATACCTAGATGACATCCTGATCTTCTCTTCCAACTTAGAGGAGCATCGTACTCATGTTTGTCTGGTTCTTTAGCGACTACGCCAAACTGGAGAAATGTCTGTTCGAGAAGACTAGTCTTCCGTTTCTTGGCTACATTGTCTCTCATCGGGGCCTGCAGATGGATCCAGATACATTGTCTGCAGTGTTGGATTGGCCTTGTCCTTCAGGATTACATGCTATTCAATGCTTTCTGGGATTCGCTAACTATTATCGTCAATTTATCCCAAATTTTTTTCGTCCTTGGTTGCTCCAATTGTGGCTCTCACTAAGAATCCTAAGTCTTTGCCTCAAGAGGCTAAAGAGACCTTCTCCCGTTTAAAGTCTGCGTGCTTACAAGACCTGATCCGGAGAGGCCCTTTGCTTTGGAGGTTGATGCCTCATCTATTGGAGTGGGTGCTGTTCATACTCAGAAAAACGCCAGGGGCAAGACTGTAACTTGTGGGTTCTTCTCCAAGACATTCTTTCTTGCTGAGAGGAATTACTCCAAAGCTAGTTTGATAGCGAGAAGTTCATGATCTCCAATGGAGGAATGGCAACATTTATTGGAAGATTTTTCTCATCCGGTCAGCATCTACTCCGACCATAAGAATCTTCTATACCTTCAGTCTGCTCAGCGTTTGAACCCCCATCAGGCAAAGTGGTCACTGTTCTTTTCTAGGTTCAAATTCTTCATTCACTTCCGTCCAGTAGACAAGAACATCAGAGCAGATGCTCTCTCCAAGTTCTCTGACGTCATTGGTTTGGACTCCACACCTAGGCATATTATGCCTCCTAACCGTTTAATTCCTGCCTCTCCTGACGAAATTCAGCAAGTTCCTCTGAGAAAATCCTTTGTGCCTGCCAGATTGAGATGCAAGGTACTAAAATGGGGTAATTCTTCCTTGACAGCAGGACATCCTGGAATATGCAAGACTCTACTTCTAATCTCTCGGTACCTGTTTGCCCCATCTTGAACGTGATGTTTCTGATTTTGTTTGTTCCTGTGAAACTTTTGCCCATGACAAAACCCCTCGACAGAGACTTGCAGGACTCTTACAGCCTTTAACCATTCCGGAGACTCCCTGGTCCCATATTGCCATGGATTTCATCACCGATTTGCCACCATCTCATAATTACACTGTCATTTGTGTCGTTGTAGATCGGTTTTCCAAGATGGCTCATTTCATTCCTCTACCAGGTCTTCCTTCTGCTCCATAGCTGGCAAAGTACTTCTTGCTGCATGTCTTTCACTTCCTCAGCATATTGCTTTAGATCGTGGTATGCAGTTTTTCTCTAAGTTCTGGCGAGACCATTTTAACCGTCTGGACATCAAGCTGGACTTCTCCTCTGCCTACCACCCTCAGTCCAACGATCAGGTGGAGAGGGTTAATCAAATCCTTGAGACTTATCTTTGGCATTTTGTTTCAGTTTGCCAAGAAGATTGGGTCGAGCTTCTCCCCTGGGCTGAATTCTCTGATAATCATAAGGATTCTGAGTCCACAAGGTCGTCTCCTTTTGTTGTCTATGGACTCCATCTCCGTCCTCCCCTTCCTCTCCCAGTCTCCTCCGGTTTGCCTGCTGTTGATGAGCTGGTCCGTGACTTCTCCACCATCTGGCAACAGACCCGACAGTCGTTATCTCAGGCTTCCTCACGCATGAAGGTGCAAGCTGATAAAAGTAGAAGACCTCCTCCGTCCTTCTCTCCTGGTGGCATGGTGTGGCTTTCATCCAAGTACATCCACTTCAAGATACCCTGTTACAAGCTTGGTCCTCGCTACCTTGGTCTCTTCCAGATTCTACAAAAAATTTATCCTGTCTCCTACAAACTCTGTCTACCTGCTACATTACTAATTCCCAATTCTTTCACAACTCTCTCCTCAAGACTCTTTCTCAAAAGAATCTTGTCCCCACACTTGTCTCCAGCTCTTCTGATGTCTCAAACAGATTCTTGTGCTAAAACCATGAGATGTAAACAATTTTTTCTGGTCGACTGGGAGGTTTGGGGTCCTGTGGAGAGATCTTGGGAGCCTGAGGAGAATATCCTGGACCGTGACCTTCTCAGGAGTTCTCTCAGTCATAAAAGGAGGGGGAAACCAATGGGGGAGGGGTACTGTTATGTTATACGCTCCGGCCGCACATGCTGGCTGTGAGCGCTTGGTCCCGTTACCTGCTGCTGCCGGGATTCGCATAGCGGGATGCGCCTGCATGCGAATCTCAGTCTGTCACTCACCAGGTGCTTCTCCTGCCCCTGCCTCTGCCTCTTTGTTCTGGCACGCGTGTCCAAGATTTAAAGGGCCAGTGCGCCCATTAGAGTAGTACATATGTGGCTCATTGATAAATTCCTCCTCCTCCCACACTTCCTTGCCGGATATTTGTTGCCTTGTGCCCAAGAGAAAGCATACCTGAGAGTTGCCTTGCCGTGTATGTGATCCTTTGCTCTGTGACCTGACCTTGCTCCTCTGCCGCCTGCCTACTGACCTCCTGCTACATCCTGACTATGCTACTGTGCCGCCTGCCCTGACCTTCTGCTATCCTGATGAGCTGCCTTATCCCTCCCGTGTCTCACATCTCCTCAGCCGCCTGTGTGGTCAAGCTGTGCCAGGGGTAGCGACGTGGGTGCCGCCTGCCGCAGTAAGTCAATCCCGCTTTGCGGCGGGCTGTGGTGAAAACCAGAAGCACCTTAGACTCGGCTCCCTGGTACAGTCCGCGTCATCTGCCACACAGGTCCAGCGTATCCACATCCACCGGTGTGTCCCTTTCTTCTGAAACGTGAGTGTTACATAATGTATGTACACAGTGACCCCACCAGCAGAATAGTGAGTACAGCTCTGGAGTATAATACAGGATATAACTCAGGATCAGTACAGGACAAGTAATGTAATATATGTTCACAGTGACTCCACCAGCAGAATAGTGAGTACAGCTCTGGGGTATAATACAGGATAAGTAATGTTATGTATGTAAACAGTGACCGTACCAGCAGAATAATGAGTACAGCTCTGGGAGTAAAATACAGGATAAGGTTGTAATAGGGAGGCATTAAAAGAATGCCCATACTACATTATAGAAAAAAAAAACTGTACTCATCTCCAGCGCTCCCGCTGTGCCCTGCTCCGGTCCCCAGGTGCAATCCTCTTTCTGAGCTGCAGCATGTTTTGGGCCTGGAGTGATATCGTGGCACAGTGTGTCATACTGCTGCTTAGCTAACCACTGACCGTAGTGATGTCCCATCTCGGCCAGCTAAGCAGCAGCATGACACACTGGAGCCCGATGTCACTACGGGGCCCAAGCATCCCACTGCATCTCAGGAAGACTATCGCTCCTGGGGACCTGAGCAGGGCACAGCAGGAGCGCTGGAGGTAATACAGGTTTATTTATTTTTATATACCTGTACAATGGACAACCTTTAAGCTGATCAGGTCCACTGTAGCAAAATTTGCGGTGTCCTGATCAGTTCAGACGGTGAGCAGAGGGTCCCTACCTGCCTCCGTTTTATCTGATCAGCCACTAAAAGTTTTGACCACCACCTTTTCCCATTAAAAAAAATTGTAAACAAAAATAAACATATGTTGTGTCACCATATGCGTTAATGTCCAAACTATTAAACTATAAGGTTAGCTAAACCGCAAGGTCGATGGCGTACACATAAAAAAAATACCAAAGTCCAAAATTGTGCATTTTTGGTCACTTCATATACCATAAAAAAAAATCCAGAAAAAGTGATCAAAAAGTCCATCAAAACAAAAATGGTACCAATAAAAACTACAGACCACAGTGCAAAAAAATTAGCCCTCATATAGCCCCATATACAAAAAAATTAAGTTATGGGGGTCAGAAGATGACAATTTTAAACATAGTAATTTTGATGCATGTAGATAGAATTTTTTTAAGTAGTAAAATAAAACATACGTAAATTATGTATTATGTATGACCATATGGACCTACAGAATAAATATATGGTATCATTTTACCCAAAAGTGCACTGTGTAGAAACAGAAGCTCCCAAAATTTACAAAATAGCATTTTTTATTTTATTTCTCCCCACAAATAAGTTTTTTTTTTGTTTCGCTGCAGATTATGTTATAAAATAAGTGATGTCATTAAAAAATTCAATTGGTGACGTAAAAAACAAGCCCTCATATGGGTCTGTATGTACAAAATTAAAAGCGTTATGATTTTTAGAAGGGGAGGAGGAAAAAAGGAAAGTTGAAAAACAAGAACTGGCCTGGTCCTTAAGGCCAAAATGGACTTGGTTCTCAAGGGGTTAAGGATGCAGTAATTAGATAGGGTGGGGTGATTAGGTATGTGGGGCCAGGGGGATGGGTTTTGGGGAAGGCAGGTGGGGGAGAGGTTGGTAGGTGGGGGGGCAGGCAGGTAGGTGGGTTGGGGCAGGCAGGTGGGGAGCAGGCCGGTGGGGGGGCAGGCCAGTGGGGGTGGGAAAGGAGGGAGGTGAGGAGGGAGTAGATAGCGGTGTCGATCCTAGGTTACTTATATGGCAGCACTGGCAGATGGTTGCAAGAGACCTGGTGCTGCATGCGACATTCAGCAGCAGCACAGGCAGTCAGACAGACGGCAGTGCGGGCACAGGCTGAGGCAGACTGCCGGATGTTAGCGCATGTGCATCTCTCATGCGCTTCTATCTGCTGGCCTGCCAGGACCACTCCAGGCTGACATAACGGCTTGCTCAACTCTCTGGCAGCCACTGCGGTACTCTTAAAGGGCCGCACGCCTATGACAGCTACTGCTCTGGCATAGCTTTCCATAAGGTTCTACATTGAAAGCTGAAAGGAAAGTTATTGAAAATTGCACATAATCCCTGAATAGTTCCATATATTTTCAAGTGGTAAGGATAGATATTAGAGGTGTGTTGTTAATGGTGAGAATTCTAAGCAGAGAATGGGTTACAAGCAGTGTGCCACAAGCATCTGTACAGGGTTGTATTATTTTTACTATGTATATAGATAATATAGTAGAAGGTTTGGCAGGGATGGTTTGTGTTGTTCGCAAATGACACAAATGTGTGAAATAGGGTTAATATTCCTGGGGGTGTCTATAATATGAATAATAATTTAGTTTTACTACATAACTGGTCAAAAACAATGGGAACTGCTATTCACATTATTGGCATTTCTGTGTTATCAAAGACTTTAAAAGAAAAGGATTTAGGGATAGTGTTTCCTGACAACCCTAAAATCAGTCAACAGTACAGCCAGGCAGTAAGAAAAGCAAATGGAATGCTTGGCGGTATATCTAGAGGTATAAGTAGGGGGGATTGTGATCCCACTATAGAGCGCTCTAGTGATAAAATAGAATGGGTCCAAATACAGGTGACAAAAATGGTGGAAGGTCTTAAAGGGTACCTGTCACATTAAAATCCAATCTAAACTGCAGGCAACAGGAGGAGCTGAGTACACACACATATCATACAAGTAGAAAAAGAATAGGCTGCACTCACCACTTGTTTTTCAACTCTGCTTTATTAAAGGGGTACTCCGGCGCAAAGACATCTTATCCCCTATCCAAAGCACCCCATTACCATCAGCCCCCGGAGTATGTTCGCTCCGGGTCTGATGACTGCCGATCACGGCTCCGCCCCGTGTAATGTCACACTCCACCCCTCAATGCAAGCCTATGGGAGGGGGCGTGACAGCTGTGCATGTTGCTTTGCACACACCACCTAAGTCTATCTGCAATATATGACGTAGATATCATTAAAGGGGTACTCCGCCCCTAGACATCTTATCCCCTATCGAAAGGATAGGGGATAAGATGTCAGATCGCGGGGGTCCCGCCACTGGGGACCCCCGGGATCTCGGCTGACACGCCCCCTCCCATAGACTTGCATTGAGGGGGCGGAGTGTGATGTCACACAGGGGCGGAGTTGTGATGTCAAGATCTCACGTCACCGTGGTTGGGAGCCGAAGTTTCCAGTGTTTCCGGAAGCCGCAACAGGTGGGTCCTGCAGCCAAGATCCCGGGGGTCCCCAGCGGCGGAACCCCCGCGATCTGACATCTTATCCCCTATCCTTTCGATAGGGGATAAGATGTCTAGGGGCGGAGTATCCCTTTAAGGAACGCCAGTTCTTATTCTACTTGTGAATATATATATATGGATTCCTGTATTTGTTTAGAGAAAAATAAAGATTTTGTATTTTATTTAACTGGAATCCTGGATGGTGGAATATACGAAATAAAAAGGTTCTATTTATTCATTGCTAGTAACGGGAAGATCAGAAGCCATGTCAGAAAGTACAATTTTACTGAAAAAGTAGCAGATACTTGGCACAAACTTTCATTAGATGTGATTGGTTATACAGTAAGTGAATGTAAGCCTACATGGGAAAAACATTTATCTATCCTAATATAAAACTAAAAGGAAATAATTTAAAGGGTCAATCTCATTAAAACTAATTTTTGCTATTGCACTCCTTATGGTAAATGAAAAATATTTCTAATATACTTTGTTTAAAAAAAAAGAAGTTTTCTATGTTTTATTTGTGCTTAAAAAGCTCAAGAACACATTTTCCCCCAATTCATACACAGACTTTGGACCAAAGTCAAAAAACAGGAAGTGCCGCCTGGAGTGCTGGGGGGGGGGGGGGGTGTCCAGCCTCATCCAATCATAGCTCCCCTCACACATAACTGCCATATGCTGTTGTTTGGACCCCCCCCCCCCCCCCTCAGCACTCCAGGCTGCACTTCCTGTGTTTGGACTATGGTCCAAAGTCTGTGTATGAGTTGGAGGAAAATGTGTTCTTGAGCTTTTTAAGCACAAATAAAACTTAAAAAACTTCATTTTTTTCAAGCAAAGTATATTAGAAATATTTTTCATTTACCATAAGGAGTGCAATAGCAAAAATTTGTTTTAATGAGAGTGACCATTTAAGGGCAGTCTAGATGAAGCGGGTGGTCTCTTTCTTCTGACAAACGTCTATGTTTCTAAATGATTGACCTGTCCTCCTGCCCTACACGCTTTATACAGAGAATACTGTGTGGTGTATACAGTCGCTCTGTTCTCTCTGTATTCAGACTATAGTATAGTACAGTGGTCTTCAACCTGCGGACCTCCAGATGTTGCAAAACTACAACACCCTGCATGCCCGGACAGCCAACGGCTGTCCGGGCATGCTGGGAGTTGTAGTTTTGCAACATCTGGAGGTCCGCAGGTTGAAGATCACTGGTATAGTAGATACTTCTGATTGCTGGAAATGACAATGGAGTGGAAGGTTTTCAGGTTGTTCCTGGAGACTGGCTCCATGGGACTCCCAGACACCACAGTGGGCAATTGTCTAGTTGTTCGTCAAGAAATCTGGAGACACATGGTTTTCTTTACTTTATCAGACACTAATTATAATAAATATAACATTTAGGATCTTAGGACATAGCTTTGCAATATTAAGTAAAATAATGTATAGCGCCATCTACTGCTAAAAACTTTGACTGTACCATATACCAAGCGTCACGTTCCGTGACCGATGCCGCCATAAGATTAGAAGGTTTTCTTCCTGCTGTGTTCCATTCACATTTTAGAGGGGGAAAAAAAAGGCAAATATAGCTGATTCATCTACATATAAATCACTGTTCAGATTTAAAATCTCAAACCCAGTAAACTGTAAAATCATTCATTCAGCAAATGAATAATTAATAAGGAAATATTAAATTATTACTTTGGTGCTTAGGTCAGTTTCTGGATTTTTCGCCTCCTACGGCCCCTTTCACACTACAGGTATCATCCTGTAAAATAACTCCTGGCAAAAAGTCCTGAAAATGGACGGCAAAAAATCCCATTCATATGAATGGGATTTTTTTGACCATCCTTTTGCATCAGGTATGTCCGTTTTTACTAACGTCCGTTATTTTTGCTAACACAAAAGACGGTGCATGCACAAATTTTTGGTAAAAAAAATGGTGAAAAACTGGACGTTAAAATCTAACATTGAAGTCTATGAGAAACGGATGTTCAAAAAAAAAAACATCCGTTATCATCAGTTATTGTCAGCTTTTTTAACATCCGTTTTTTGTACTGAGCATGCTCAGTACAGCTTTACAAAAATGGGTTAAAAAACGGATAAAAAAAACCAGATGTCACTGGTGATAACGGATGATAACGGAGGAACATCAGATTTTTAAAGAAAAAAACACATTAAAAATAATGGATGATGGTCATCAGTTATCATTTGTCATTATCAGTAGAGATGAGCGAACTTACAGTAAATTCAATACGTCACGAACTTCTCGGCTCGGCAGTTGATGACTTTTCCTGCATAAATGAATTCAGCTTTCAGGTGCTCCCGTGGGCTAGAAAAGGTGGATACAGTCCTAGGAGACTCTTCCCTAGGACTGTATCCACCTTTTCCAGCCCACGGGAGCACCTGAAACCTGAACTAATTTACACAGGATAAGTAATCAACTGCCGAGCCGAGAAGTTCGTGACGAATCGAATTTACTGTAAGTTCGCTCATCTCTAATTATCGGTTATTGCATCCGTTTTTTTTCATCCATTATAAAATAACGACAGCAAAAAAGCAGGATGATACTTGTAGTGTGAATGGGGCCTAGCACTGCAGTATTGCTTATTATTAGTAACTACTATGTATAGAGCAAGTAGAAAAGAGCCTCATTTACTAGAAATAACTTAATAAAAACCTAAAAAGGCACAAATTAAAATATATTATCATGGCGATCCCTCCATGTCACATGGCTTTTGTCCATTTTCACCAGTAATTTGCACACATTGTTTATTTGACACATTATGCTAATTATTTATGCTGCAGTTCACCTTTGAGGATGCAGAGCATCTCACACAGAGAAGATTGGGTTCTTTTAGGAAAAGAATGACGGTGCTCAAAGTTACATGGATATAATATCTCAAGTAGGTGCTTATTAAAAATAACAATATAAAAATACATAAAATATATAGCCGTCTGTGGTTGACCTCTAGCTATATAAAAATCATGATTAAAACATGAAATAATGATACCAATACAGTGTAATGGGAAATAGGTAAAAGATATAGTGCCATGGGAACTGCTGCTGAAATCAAGTGCAAAAGAATAAAAATCCAATATTAAAGTTACTAGGGCATTGTGCCACTTGTAGTCCGTGCACATAAATGTTTTACACCTTCAGGGGATTATACATTTTAATGTCCTCGCATGAGGAATAGCGCTAATTCCAGCAAGGAATTTTATAATGCGCTTTGCTTCTGTAATTGATAGTAATATTCAGCAAGTTAAAAATAATGTCACAGTATATAGTGCGGTGGTGCTGTGCACCTCTAACCTATGCCACCGATCAGAAGACAGGAGTGTGGAGCGATGCGGTGCGATCCTGCAGCTCTTGGAGTTGACAGCGCAACTCCGATGTCACGGGATGTGTAAGTTGTATCTTGCCGGCACTGATCTTCTGCAGCAGCGTGCAGGTACTGTCAGCTGTATGATCCTCGGAGACGTGTGGACCTCTACTCTGCAGCAGGTACAAGGAGCCCCGCGTCCTATTGTTTTGAGCGCGAGGGGTGCTTGATTGGCGGGGCACTATCTGTCCAAGGCACCTGTAGCCGTATGCTAGGAAGCAGCAGACCTCACTGGGCAATGATGAAATAGGATTAATATTCAGGCTGGACTAGTTTCAGGATCTCCATCGATCCTTTCTTCAGCAGCTATAGTACAGGGTGGGCCATTTATATGGATACACCTTAATAAAATGGGAATGGTTGGTGATATTAACTTCCTGTTTGTGGCACATTAGTATATGTGAGGGGGGGAAACTTTTCATGATAGGTGGTGACCATGGTGGCCATTTTGAAGTTGGCCATTTTGAAACCAACTTTTGTTTTTTTTAATAGGAAGAGGGTCATGTGACACATCAAACTTATTGGGAATTTCACAAGAAAAACAATGAAGTGCTTGGTTTTAACGTAACTTTATTCTTTCATGAGTTATTTACAAGTTTCTGACCACTTATAAAATGTGTTCAATGTGCTGCCCATTGTGTTGGATTGTCAATGCAACCCTCTTCTCCCACACTTCACACACTGATAGCAACACCGCAGGAGAAATGCTAGCACAGGCTTCCAGTATCCGTAGTTTCAGGTGCTGCACATCTTGTATCTTCACAGCATAGACAATTGCCTTCAGATTACCCCAAAGATAAAAGTCTAAGGGGGTCAGATCGGGAGACCTTGGGGGCCATTCAACTGGATATGTGAAATTGCTACATGATGATGTGTTTCCCTCTTTATGCACTGAAGTTGGCACGTTCCCTGAGTTTTTCCAGCAAGATGGTGACCACCACATTATTGGTGTCAGGTCCGAGCATTCCTAGATGAACAGTTTCCTGGAAAGTGGATTGGTCATCGTGGGCCAGTTGAATGGCCCCCAACGTCTCACGATCTGACCCCCTTAGACTTTTATCTTTGGGGTCATCTGAAGTCAATTGTCTATGCTGTGAAGATACGAGATGTGCAGCACCTGAAACTACTGATACTGGAAGCCTGTGCTAGCATTTCTCCTGTGGTGTTGCTATCAGTGTGTGAAGAGTGGGAGAAGAGGGTTGCATTGACAATCCAACACAATGGGCAGCACATTGAACACATTTTATAAGTGGTCAGAAACTTGTAAATAACTCATGAAAGAATAAAGTTACGTTAAAACCAAGCACATCATTGTTTTTCTTGTGAAATTCCCAATAAGTTTGATGTGTCACATGACCCTCTTCCTATTGAAAAAACAAAAGTTGGATTCAAAATGTCCAATTTCAAAATGGCCGCCATGGTCGCCACCCATCTTGAAAAGTTTCCCCCCTCACATATACTAATGTGCCACAAACAGGAAGTTAATATCACCAACCATTCCCATTTTATTAAGGTGTATCCATATAAATGGCCCACCCTGTAGATTGTGATGAGGAAATTACGTGTGTTGATCGTCCCATCTGCCGGTCATTTCATTTAGGAGCCGACAGTTGTGATTCCAGGGGTGAGTGCAGGAGTTTATTTTTCTTCTATTATACACATAACTTATTCTTCTATCACACATATAGACTCCCCTACATTTATATTCTTCCATCACACATATAGACTCCCCTACATTTATATTCTTCTATCACACATACAGACTCCTCTACATTTATATTCTTCCATCACACATATAGACTCCCCTACATTTATATTCTTCCATCACACATACAGACTCCCCTACATTTATATTCTTCCATCACACATACAGACTCCCCTACATTTATATTCTTCCATCACACATACAGACTCCTCTACATTTATATTCTTCTATCACACATACAGACCCCTCTACATTTATATTCTTCTATCACACATACAGACTCCCCTACATTTATATTCTCTATCACACATACAGACTCCCCTACATTTATATTCTTCTATCACACATACAGACTCCTCTACATTTATATTCTTCTATCACACATACAGACTCCCCTACATTTATATTCTTCTATCACACATACAGACTCCCCTACATTTATATTCTTCTATCACACATACAGACTCCCCTACATTTATATTCTCTATCACACATACAGACTCCCCTACATTTATATTCTTCTATCACACATACAGACTCCCCTACATTTATATTCTTCTATCACACATACAGACTCCTCTACATTTATATTCTTCTATCACACATACAGACTCCCCTACATTTATATTCTTCTATCACACATACAGACTCCCCTACATTTATATTCTTCTATCACACATACAGACTCCCCTACATTTATATTCCTCTATCACACATACAGACTCCTCTACATTTATATTCTTCTATCACACATACAGGCTCCCCTACATTTATATTCTTCTATCACACATACAGGCTCCCCTACATTTATATTCTTCTATCACACATACAGACCCCTCTACATTTATATTCTTCTATCACACATACAGACTCCCCTACATTTATATTCTTCTATCACACATACAGACTCCCCTACATTTATATTCTTCTATCACACATACAGGCTCCCCTACATTTATATTCTTCTATCACACATACAGACTCCTCTACATTTATATTCTTCTATCACACATACAGACTCCCCTACATTTATATTCTTCTATCACACATACAGGCTCCTCTACATTTATATTCTCTATCACACATACAGACCCCCCTACATTTATATTCTTCTATCACACATACAGACTCCCCTACATTTATATTCTTCTATCACACATACAGACTCCTCTACATTTATATTCTTCTATCACACATACAGACCCCTCTACATTTATATTCTTCTATCACACATACAGGCTCCCCTACATTTATATTCTTCTATCACACATACAGGCTCCCCTACATTTATATTCTTCTATCACACATGCAGACCCCTCTACATTTATATTCTTCTATCACACATACAGACTCCCCTACATTTATATTCTTCTATCACACATACAGACTCCCCTACATTTATATTCTTCTATCACACATACAGGCTCCCCTACATTTATATTCTTCTATCACACATACAGACTCCTCTACATTTATATTCTTCTATAACACATACAGGCTCCCCTACATTTATATTCTTCTATCACACATACAGGCTCCCCTACATTTATATTCTTCTATCACACATACAGGCTCCCCTACATTTATATTCTTCTATCACACATACAGACTCCTCTACATTTATATTCTTCTATCACACATACAGACTCCCCTACATTTATATTCTTCTATCACACATACAGACCCCCCTACATTTATATTCTTCTATCACACATACAGACCCCCCTACATTTATATTCTTCTATCACACATACAGGCTCCCCTACATTTATATTCTTCTATCACACATACAGACTCCTGTCACGATGCCGGCTGGCAGGTAGTGGATCCTCTGTGCCAGAGAGGGATTGGCGTGGACCGTGCTAGTGGATCGGTTCTAAGTCACTACTGGTTTTCACCAGAGCCCGCCGCAAAGCGGGATGGTCTTGCTGCGGCGGTAGTGACCAGGTCGTATCCACTAGCAACGGCTCACCTCTCTGGCTGCTGAAGATAGGCGAGGTACAAGGGAGTAGGCAGAAGCAAAGTCGGACGTAGCAGAAGGTCGGGGGCAGGCGGCAAGGTTCGTAGTCAGGGGAGATAGCAGAAGTTCTGGTACACAGGGTTTTAAACACACAAAACGCTTTCACTAGGCACAAGGGCAACAAGATCCGGCCAGGAAGTGCATGGGAGGAGGTTAGATATAGTCAGGGACCAGGTGGGAGCCAATTAAGCTAATTGGGCCAGGCACCAATCATTGGTGCACTGGCCCTTTAAGTCTCAGGGAGCTGGCGCGCGCGCGCCCTAGAGAGCGGAGCCGCGCGCGCCAGCACATGACAGCAGGGGACGGGAACGGGTAAGTGACCTGGGATGCGATTCGCGAGCGGGCGCGTCCCGCTGTGCGAATCGCATCCCCAACGGCCATGACAGAGCAGCGCTCCCGGTCAGCGGGACTGACCGGGGAGCTGCAGGGAGAAAGACGCCGTGAGCGCTCCGGGGAGGAGCGGGGACCCGGAGCGCTAGGCGTAACAGTACCCCCCCCCTTAGGTCTCCCCTTCTCTTTATCGGGTAACTGCCTCCCCTGGGATGAGGACACCGGGAAAGGATGGAGGGATTCCTCAACGGCAGGCAGAACCGCAGGAGTAGGAATGGGGAGAGAGGGCAGAGGGCGAGACCTGGCACGGGGCAGTGTGACACCAGGACGAGGGCCATGAGGGGACACAGAAGCTTGCCTGATGGAACTGGGAGGGGGGGAGGGGCATTTCCTGTGGCAGGCAGAGTCCTTAATGACCTTAGGGGGACCGGATACAGGAGGAACCACAGGGTCACGGCAGGGAGTACTGGGAACCGGTTGAAGGCAGTCCTTGGAACAAGAGGGACCCCAACTCTTGATCTCCCCAGTGGACCAATCCAGGGTTGGGGAATGGTGTTGAAGCCAGGGTAGTCCAAGGAGAACTTCAGAAGTGCAATTAGGAAGGACAAAAAATACAATCTCCTCGTGATGAGGTCCGATGCACATTAGGAGGGGCTCCGTGCGGTAACGCACGGTGCAATCCAACCTGGCTCCGTTGACCGCGGAAATGTGGAGTGGCTTGACAAGACGGGTCACCGGAATGCGGAATTTATTCACAAAGGACTCCCGAATAAAATTCCCAGAAGCTCCAGAGTCCAGGCAGGCCACGGCTGAGAGGGGAGAGCTGGCTGAAGTGGAAATCCGAACAGGTACCGTGAGACGTGGAGAAGCCGACTTGGCATCAAGAGACGCCACACCCACGAGAGCTGGGTGCGAGCGTGCGTTTCCCAGACGTGGAGGACGGATTGGGCAATCCACCAAAAAATGTTCAGTACTGGCACAGTACAGACAAAGATTCTCTTCCTTACGGCGATTCCTCTCTTCCAGGGTCAGGCGAGACCGATCCACTTGCATGGCCTCCTCGGCGGGAGGCCTAGGCGCAGATTGCAGTGGAGACTGTGGGAGAGGTGTCCAGAGATCTAAGTCTTTTTCCTGGCGGAGCTCTTGATGCCTCTCAGAAAAACGCATGTCAATGCGAGTGGCTAGATGAATGAGTTCATGCAGGTTAGCAGGAGTCTCTCGTGCGGCCAGAACATCTTTAATGTTGCTGGATAGGCCTTTTTTAAAGGTCGCGCAGAGAGCCTCATTATTCCAGGATAGTTCAGAAGCAAGAGTACGGAATTGTATGGCGTACTCGCCAACGGAGGAATTACCCTGGACCAGGTTCAGCAGGGCAGTCTCAGCAGAAGAGGCTCGGGCAGGTTCCTCAAAGACACTTCGAATTTCCGAGAAGAAGGAGTGTACAGAGGCAGTGACGGGGTCATCGCGGTCCCAGAGCGGTGTGGCCCATGACAGGGCTTTTCCAGACAGAAGGCTGACTACGAAAGCCACCTTAGACCTTTCAGTAGGAAACTGATCCGACATCATCTCCAAGTGCAAGGAACATTGCGAAAGAAAGCCACGGCAAAACTTAGAGTCCCCATTAAATTTGTCCGGCAAGGACAGGCGGAGGCTAGGAGCGGCCACTCGCCGCGGAAGGGGTGCTGGAGCTGGCGGAGGAGATGGTTGTTGCTGCTGTAGCTGCGACTGTACTTGCTGTAGTTGTGACTGGAGTTGCTGTGTCATGGTGGTCAAGTACGACAGCTGGTGATCTTGTTGCGCTATCTGTTGCGACTGCTGGGCGATCTGACGAGCTTGCTGGGCGACCAGCGTAGGGAGGTCAGCGACAACTGGCAGAGGAACTTCAGCGGGATCCATGGCCGGATCTACTGTCACGATGCCGGCTGGCAGGTAGTGGATCCTCTGTGCCAGAGAGGGATTGGCGTGGACCGTGCTAGTGGATCGGTTCTAAGTCACTACTGATTTTCACCAGAGCCCGCCGCAAAGCGGGATGGTCTTGCTGCGGCGGTAGTGACCAGGTCGTATCCACTAGCAACGGCTCACCTCTCTGGCTGCTGAAGATAGGCGAGGTACAAGGGAGTAGGCAGAAGCAAAGTCGGACGTAGCAGAAGGTCGGGGGCAGGCGGCAAGGTTCGTAGTCAGGGGAGATAGCAGAAGTTCTGGTACACAGGGTTTTAAACACACAAAACGCTTTCACTAGGCACAAGGGCAACAAGATCCGGCCAGGAAGTGCATGGGAGGAGGTTAGATATAGTCAGGGACCAGGTGGGAGCCAATTAAGCTAATTGGGCCAGGCACCAATCATTGGTGCACTGGCCCTTTAAGTCTCAGGGAGCTGGCGCGCGCGCGCCCTAGAGAGCGGAGCCGCGCGCGCCAGCACATGACAGCAGGGGACGGGAACGGGTAAGTGACCTGGGATGCGATTCGCGAGCGGGCGCGTCCCGCTGTGCGAATCGCATCCCCAACGGCCATGACAGAGCAGCGCTCCCGGTCAGCGGGACTGACCGGGGAGCTGCAGGGAGAAAGACGCCGTGAGCGCTCCGGGGAGGAGCGGGGACCCGGAGCGCTAGGCGTAACAACTCCCCTACATTTATATTCTTCTATCACACATACAGACCCCCCTACATTTATATTCTTCTATCACACATACAGACCCCCCTACATTTATATTCTTCTATCACACATACAGACTCCCCTACATTTATATTCTTCTATCACACATACAGACCCCCCTACATTTATATTCTTCTATCACACATACAGACCCCCCTACATTTATATTCTTCTATCACACATACAGACCCCCCTACATTTATATTCTTCTATCACACATACAGACCCCCCTACATTTATATTCTTCTATCACACATACAGACCCCTCTACATTTATATTCTTCTATCACACATACAGACCCCCCTACATTTATATTCTTCTATCACACATACAGACTCCCCTACATTTATATTCTTCTATCACACATACAGACTCCCCTACATTTATATTCTTCTATCACACATACAGACTCCCCTACATTTATATTCTTCTATCACACATACAGACTCCCCTACATTTATATTCTTCTATCACACATACAGACTCCCCTACATTTATATTCTTCTATCACACATACAGACTCCCCTACATTTATATTCTTCTATCACACATACAGACTCCCCTACATTTATATTCTTCTATCACACATACAGACTCCCCTACATTTATATTCTTCTATCACACATACAGACCCCCCTACATTTATATTCTTCTATCACACATACAGACCCCCCTACATTTATATTCTTCTATCACACATACAGACTCCTCTACATTTATATTCTTCTATCACACATACAGACTCCTCTACATTTATATTCTTCTATCACACATACAGACTCCCCTACATTTATATTCTTCTATCACACATACAGGCTCCCCTACATTTATATTCTTCTATCACACATACAGACCCCCCTACATTTATATTCTTCTATCACACATACAGACCCCCCTACATTTATATTCTTCTATCACACATACAGACTCCCCTACATTTATATTCTTCTATCACACATACAGACCCCCCTACATTTATATTCTTCTATCACACATACAGACCCCCCTACATTTATATTCTCTATCACACATACAGACTCCCCTACATTTATATTCTTCTATCACACATACAGGCTCCTCTACATTTATATTCTTCTATCACACATACAGACCCCCCTACATTTATATTCTTCTATCACACATACAGACCCCCCTACATTTATATTCTTCTATCACACATACAGACCCCCCTACATTTATATTCTTCTATCACACATACAGACTCCCCTACATTTATATTCTTCTATCACACATACAGACTCCCCTACATTTATATTCTTCTATCACACATACAGACTCCCCTACATTTATATTCTTCTATCACACATACAGTCTCCCCTACATTTATATTCTTCTATCACACATACAGACTCCCCTACATTTATATTCTTCTATCACACATACAGACTCCCCTACATTTATATTCTTCTATCACACATACAGACTCCCCTACATTTATATTCTTCTATCACACATACAGACTCCCCTACATTTATATTCTTCTATCACACATACAGACTCCCCTACATTTATATTCTTCTATCACACATACAGACCCCCCTACATTTATATTCTTCTATCACACATACAGACTCCCCTACATTTATATTCTTCTATCACACATACAGACTCCCCTACATTTATATTCTTCTATCACACATACAGACCCCTCTACATTTATATTCTCTATCACACATACAGACCCCCCTACATTTATATTCTTCTATCACACATACAGACTCCCCTACATTTATATTCTTCTATCAAACATACAGACTCCCCTACATTTATATTCTTCTATCACACAGACCCCCCTACATTTATATTCTTCTATCACACATACAGACCCCCCTACATTTATATTCTGCTATCACACATACAGACCCCCCTACATTTATATTCTTCTATCACACATACAGACTCCCCTACATTTATATTCTTCTATCACACATACAGACTCCCCTACATTTATATTCTTCTATCACACATACAGACTCCCCTACATTTATATTCTTCTATCACACATACAGACCCCCTACATTTATATTCTTCTATCACACATACAGACCCCCCTACATTTATATTCTTCTATCACACATACAGACCCCCCTACATTTATATTCTTCTATCACACATACAGACCCCCCTACATTTATATTCTTCTATCACACATACAGACTCCCCTACATTTATATTCTTCTATCACACATACAGACTCCCCTACATTTATATTCTTCTATCACACATACAGACTCCCCTACATTTATATTCTTCTATCACACATACAGACTCCCCTACATTTATATTCTTCTATCACACATACAGACTCCTCTACATTTATATTCTTCTATCACACATACATACCCCCCTACATTTATATTCTTCTATCACACATACAGACTCCCCTACATTTATATTCTTCTATCACACATACAGACTCCCCTACATTTATATTCTTCTATCACACATACAGACTCCCCTACATTTATATTCTTCTATCACACATACAGACCCCCCTACATTTATATTCTTCTATCACACATACAGACCCCCCTACATTTATATTCTTCTATCACACATACAGACTCCCCTACATTTATATTCTTCTATCACACATACAGACCCCCCTACATTTATATTCTTCTATCACACATACAGACCCCCCTACATTTATATTCTTCTATCACACATACAGACCCCCCTACATTTATATTCTTCTATCACACATACAGACCCCCCTACATTTATATTCTTCTATCACACATACAGACCCCCCTACATTTATATTCTTCTATCACACATACAGACCCCCCTACATTTATATTCTTCTATCACACATACAGACTCCCCTACATTTATATTCTTCTATCACACATACAGACTCCTCTACATTTATATTCTTCTATCACACATACAGACCCCCCTACATTTATATTCTTCTATCACACATACAGACTCCCCTACATGTATATTCTTCTATCACACATACAGACCCCCCTACATTTATATTCTTCTATCACACATACAGACCCCCCTACATTTATATTCTTCTATCACACATACAGACTCCCCTACATGTATATTCTTCTATCACACATACAGACCCCCCTACATTTATATTCTTCTATCACACATACAGACCCCCCTACATTTATATTCTTCTATCACACATACAGACTCCCCTACATTTATATTCTTCTATCACACATACAGACTCCCCTACATTTATATTCTTCTATCACACATACAGACTCCCCTACATTTATATTCTTCTATCACACATACAGACCCCCCTACATTTATATTCTTCTATCACACATACAGACCCCCCTACATTTATATTCTTCTATCACACATACAGACTCCCCTACATTTATATTCTTCTATCACACATACAGACTCCCCTACATTTATATTCTTCTATCACACATACAGACCCCCCTACATTTATATTCTTCTATCACACATACAGACTCCCCTACATTTATATTCTTCTATCACACATACAGACCCCCCTACATTTATATTCTTCTATCACACATACAGACCCCCCTACATTTATATTCTTCTATCACACATACAGACCCCCCTACATTTATATTCTTCTATCACACATACAGACCCCCCTACATTTATATTCTTCTATCACACATACAGACTCCCCTACATTTATATTCTTCTATCACACATACAGACTCCCCTACATTTATATTCTTCTATCACACATACAGACCCCCCTACATTTATATTCTTCTATCACACATACAGACCCCCTACATTTATATTCTTCTATCACACATACAGACCCCCCTACATTTATATTCTTCTATCACACATACAGACTCCCCTACATTTATATTCTTCTATCACACATACAGACCCCCCCTACATTTATATTCTTCTATCACACATACAGACTCCCCTACATTTATATTCTTCTATCACACATACAGACCCCCTACATTTATATTCTTCTATCACACATACAGACCCCCCTACATTTACAGAATCCCCCTACAATGCTGGATTCCACAGTGACCTCTATTGGAAATGTATGTAGCCGTAGGAGACATAGGATCACAATGATGTCACAATGATGTCACAATGAGGTCACAATGTCACAATGATGTCACTATGATGTCACTATGATGTCACAATGATGTCATCCATCCTCCCTGTTGACCACACTGAGTTACAAGCTGCCTTTATTATTTGATTCAGAAATGGAATATGACGTGGGAAATCCAGTGTGATCGCTCCTCTCCTCCCAGTATGTAATAAAACTTCCAGCCATGTAATTTCCTTAATGACTCCATGAATAATGAGATGGCCCAGGACGGACATGGGAATTCAATGTGCTTGTCTTGGCCATCGGAGTGTTTACCTGATAACAAGTCTGACCACATTCCTGGACATCACTGCCAGACCTTATACTACACCGCTACGCTTCAAATCACCATTCCCCCCTTTCTGTCATGGTTCTGATATTTATTGATGACCAGAATCAGTCTGCCATGCCATCAAAAGTGTTGGATCCCCCGATGCAAATTAGACAGTCCCTTTATAGGTCTGTGGTATCTCTCAAAATTCTTTGGGTTGCTTTTGGGGGAGAAAAAAAAACCATCCTAGTTGTTATGGTTTTGTTAGAAATGCTATGAATGACCAAGGATAACACGAAAATAATTTACTTCATTTGCTTAAAAATAAATAAAAATAAATAAATATATAATAACAATAATGATAATAATTAGAGATGAGCGAACTTACAGGAAAGAGTCTCCTAGGACTGTATCCACCTTTTCCAGCCCACGGGAGCACCGGAAAGCTGAACTAATTTATGCAGGAAAAGTCATCAACCGCCGAGCCGAGAAGTTCGTGATGAATCGAATTTACTGTAAGTTCGCTCATCTCTAATAATAATAATCATTTATTTATATACACATATATATATATATTTATACACCAAAAGTAATTGCAGCACTCCCAACAAAGGTAACAGGTGCACATTCCTATTTAGATAATCCAGCAAACAATGGCGCAGCATTCCAGAAATTCATGCAAAATGTGTGCGTTTATTCACCAAATATCTCCAGCAATGTTTCCGCTCAATAATAGAGCCTTGTTCATAGTGACAATCATCAAGTAAGGGGTTTATATACCCAGTCATGTGACACATCCAATCAAGTGTTTAAACATTAATCAAATATAAAATCTTACAAAAAAAAATCCATCAAAATGCCAAATATATATGGCATGCAGTATACATATACACCATAGTAATATACACTTCATAGTAGTGTTCATTTTTTTATGTCAGAAAATTGCAGAAAAATTCCCCGTTACAAACACCCATAACGTGTGCACCTATATAGACATCTATACATTTACATTCCAGGGGCGTCCAGGCATTTTCCACACAATATTACCATGCAGGGAAAAAATCACCTGTGCAAAAATGTCCCACAAAATCCATGTGGAAATTGATCTACGGCGCAGATTTGAAATCTAAAGTATTTGGGTTTATGTTGTGGATACGCTGCAGATTTATTTCAAATACATTTACAGTAGGTAAAAATCCTCAATAAATCCACAGTGCTGTGGAAATTCAGTACAATCCTCAATTATGAATTGGAAACGATGGAACTTTTTTTTTATTTTTATTTTTTTAAACTTGCAATCTCCACCGAAATCAGAAAGTCAGCCACTGATCCGCCACCGGTGATCTTAAAGTGCTCCTCCAACTTTATGTTGACTACTTACACCATGGTAGAAGTTACTTTGCTGCTTTATACTTGTTTGTGCCCTGTTCCATATTAAAAGCAGTACAGAGGTGCTGCCCATGGTAAGCAACCAAATTCCATCTTTCATTTTTTAGAGTCTTTTTATTTTAACCCCGTAACTGTATTGGTTGCAAGGGGCAATTGCTCCAATATACCATAAGTATATAACCTCTGTGGCTGTAAGTCTTAGTTTTCCGTTCTAACCCACCTATGAATTCTAGTTTCTGACACATACATTAAGTGTCTAGACAAAATATGTAATGACCTTTATGGCGCACAATAAATTGGTGAAAAATGAGTTGTAGACAAAGTCTGGCAAACAACGTGAAATTTACCAAAGTGCGTGCACCAAATGAATAATTTGTCCGAAATTTTTTTCTTGTGTGTCTAAAATGCCACCGACAGCGAATCCAACAGTATTGATAAATTTCCCCCAATGTCCTCTGGGGTCTCTATTTCGTTAGGGTGCCTGCTTTGGTGCTTTGGGGTCTGTATTTATTTAGGGTTCTGGTCTAGTATCCATTAGTCCAAATCTCTGGACCTGGTATGTATAGTAGTGTGGCACAATGGTACACACTAGGTATCTTGCCTCAGTACCTTGAACCTAGGACCTCCATAGTATGCAGATTATTCTGGCTTATTTCTTTGTTATTGAACCCTACTTAAGCTACATATTCAGTGGTCAAAATGATTTTCAGTATAATATTTTAAAATAAAATAAAAAGACAAGTGGCACCGATACCTTATCCACGCAGCTCCACGAGATGGAAAAGGTACGACCCAGGTAGGAAACCAGGTATGGTGGTGCTAGGACAGATATGTAGCAATCAATATAGTGACAATAGAAGACAAAAAAAAAGGCGTCCTGCACTCACCGCTTCAGCTCTGGTTATACGGCTCCCATCTCGGGTTGCTCCTCCGGATCGGTGGACAAAGGTGGCGTGGGGCACTCAGAGGCGACTGCCAGCGGTTTCACACATAGGTATGCGCTGCTTCCGGCCTCCATACGGTTTCATGCATAGGTACGTGCTTCTTCCGGCCTCCGAAGGAGGCCGGAAGAAGCGCATACCTATGCATGAAACCGCGGCAGTCGTCTCTGAGTACCCCATGCCACCTTGGTCCACCTTTGTCCACCGGAAGAAGCGCATTCCTTTGTCCACCGGTCTGCCTTTGTCCAGCGGAAGAAGCGCATACCTATGCGTGAAACCGCCTGCAGTCGTCTCTGAGTGAAACCGTACCTATGCGTGAAACCGCCGGCAGTCGTCTCGGTGGACAAAGGTGGCGTGGGGCACTCAGAGGTGACTGCCAGCGGTTTCACGCATAGGTATGTGCTTCTACTGGCCTCCATACGGTTTCACGCATACCTATGCGTGAAACCGCGGCAGTCGTCTCTGATTGCCCCACGCCACCTCTGTCCACCTATCCGGAGGAGCAGCCCGAGATGGGAGCCGTATAACGAGAGCTGAAGCGGTGAGTGCAGGACGCCTGTTTTTGTCTTCTATTGTCACTAGTTTAATATTTTATACTACAGTTCTCACTCATTTCTATGTTTAGTTCAGTTTACTGCATCCAATTCTATATTACTTAAAGCAAAATACTAATTTTTCATTAAATGAAGTTAAATATTGACTTTTTGTTCTGTCATCTGTTCTTCCACTAATGGAGGGGACTGTACAGAAGAGGCGGCCACAGGTTTGTCCCTGAAGTGAACAACAGAATGAAACTGAGCTCGATTTAGAGGGACATAGATGGAATTTCTGCATGTTGAGCAATTCAATAACAACTAAAAGTGTCCCCATCTGACAAGTTAGTGATTCAGCCGCCCTCCCTCTCTCTGTGTGTCTTTGAGTGCTGGGCATATTGTCACCAAACCCTTCATGTATGAGCACTGGGCCTGCCCCACAACTCAGGTACATACAAATGGGGATGCCCCTATCCAAAGTCTGAGTCAGAAGAGCAGCATATATATATGTAGAAAGTAAGGCTCAGTATTTACAACTGGTGAACTGTACAGGAGACCTCCACAGCCTGTCCTGAACACACCGAAGATGCCTTCTAGGATCCTGATGCTTTTAGTGGCCATTTTCATGGTCCAACACCTAGACATGGGAGTCTCTAGTCCTTTACATAGAAACCACTCCAAAAATTGTCAATGGAATGAACTCAAGCATCTGACACACAAACTCTACGAGCAGGCACAGAAGATTTATGATTCTATGGTAAGAACCGCAGCTTTATTTCTAAATAATAGCATACATTTATTTCTATGGAATGTATAACTAATAACTAAAACTAATAATTCTACCTTTATTCCCACTCTTTTAGGGAAAAAAAAGTATACATCTATGATTTTTTTATTGTTATATTGGATTCCCTTGTACAGGTTATTATGATTGAAATAACCAGTGTAAATGTGTTCACATCAGCCTTATCAGTATCTGCATTCCATAGATTATATATATATATATATATATATATATATATATATATATATATATACATATATAAACAGGAGGATACAGCAGCACACTGCTATCACAAAGATACAGATAAAACATGAAATGCTATATTGCTACGATGCAAAAAAAATTGAGGTACTTTGCTTACCATTTGGCCAAATAGTTTGGACCATCCCACCGCGATAAGGTGACCTCATTGGGAATTAGGAATTTAGGAATCTTAGGAATTAAGATCTCTATAATCCTTTATGGTTTTCCTGTAGGTCAGCCCTTAAACTGAATTTAAATTAAATTGAATTCAATTAAAGCCATTATAAACACAATAACATAATATTACTATTTCGAAAGCGCTACAAAATAATGTAAAAAATAAAATTGCTCTGTAGACCTGAATCAGAACTGAATTTTTAACTTGTTTTAACATTTTGATGGGTCGTAGCAACTGACACCATCCTAAGTTATCCCTGATATTATTTTACATTATAGACTAGTGGTCTCCAACCTGCGGACCCCCAGATGTTGCAAAACTACAACTCCCAGCATGCTGGGAGTTGTAGTTTTGCAACATCTGGAGGTCCGCAGGTTGGAGACCACTGTTATAGATTAACATTGTGTATCATCCACTTAATGTCATCTATCCACTGAACATATTCTGTAATAGGTCATTCGATTCAGTTTTTTTTTTTATATTATGGAATAAATAATTAATAAATAAGTATTATTCCTTTCTCTTGACTCGTACAGAATTCCACAGATAATACAGTTCTTGATGACATTCCCAGAATTGAGTGCAACCATCGCTGTGGACCGAGGGATCTCCATTCAAATCCAGAGGTAAGTGAGGTTCTGCGGTCTGAGGGTCCAGTGGGTTGGCCGCACTGTGCCAGCTAGGTGTATAATAGATATGATGGGTGCCCATGGCCTATAGTCAGCAGAGGCATCTCCTTTGATGGATGAAGGAATATTCCTAAAATGTATGTTCTGCGCAGGCTTCCTGTGACCTCACCTGGGGCGTGCCTTAGTGTTAGTGGATGGGATGTTCCCATCAAAAATGACATCAGTATTTTCTTGATACTGTAAAATTTCCCACAACAAGCAATGCACAATGGAGTGCAGGAAGCACGAGCCTTTCAGGGGACTCATCGGAGTGACAGTAAAGTGTTATTCCGTGAAAACATCACACAGCGCTGCGACATTCCTATCCCAGACCAAGCCGGAACTAGACACCTGGCACCGCATTCTAAGAAAGTCCACTTACTGCACATACAAGACGAGGAATATCCACCAGTATCTTCACATCACTACTTGTAGGTTTAGAGAACACTGGGAAAATACACCTTCTAGTTGAAAGTTTATATGTCCCCTAGGAACGTTTTGAGCTTTCTTGTTTTTATTTCGTTTTTTTTTTTATATATATAGGAGCTGATGTTGTCATCAAACGGTTACTTTTGTGATTAGTGTTTTCAATGCTAAGCCCAGCTCTGCTACATCTGTATATACAACAACACAATCCAGAACTATAAGATGACAGACAGACAGATATAAGCTACATAGATAAATGTTAGAACTATGATGAATAGATATATATTAGAATATGATGGATAGGTAGGTAGGTAGACAGATAGAAATTAGATAGATCAATAGAAATTAAAGGTTTACGGTTTACGCTGGAGCCGGGGGCTCGTGACGTCACACTCCGACCCCTCAATGCAAGTCTATGGGAGGGGGCGTGACTGCGTCACGCCCCCTCCCATAAACTTGCATTGAGGGGGCAGGGCGTGACCTAATGAAGGGGAGGGGTCATGACGTTACAAGCTCCTGGTGCCAGCTCCTGCGTTCGGGAACAGGAGCTTGTAACGTCAGGGCCCCTCCCCTTCATTATGCCACGCCCCCTCACATAGACTTGCATTGAGGGGGCGGGGTGTGACAGCCATCATGCCCCCTCCTATAAACTTGCATTGAAGGGGTGGGGTGTGACATAATGAAGGGGCGGGGCTATGACATCACAAGCTCCTGGCACTGGCTCCAGCGTTCTGAACAGTATGTTCCAAACGCTGAGCAGCGGAGTACCCCTTTAAATAGATATAATGAAAGATATTGAATTATCTGTTTAATCTTTTACAGACTTGCCTGGAACGGATCGCCCATATTTTGTCATATTACAAAGCTGCTTTATCTCACCTAACAAAGAGCAGTCAAAATGAACATTTTACTAATGTGAGAGCGGCTATCGCAGATATTCTGACCAGACTGGAGGTAAGCAGAATAAGAAGGAAATGACATTACTATATCGTACTACATTTGTATTCTGAAGCCCTGGATTTAATCCATGGATTCTGTTCTCACACATCATTTGTCTTGTTCATTTTCAAGATAAACAAATTTACCACTAATACTTTTTGCCTGTGGTCCAACCGGAGAGTACAACAGTTCCTCATACAATGTGGCTCTCCTTGATGCTTTCTAAACAAACAATGACATCTAGTGGCCACACTGTGTCTTGCAAGGAAACTGGCAAAATGAAAAACATTCTGAACATTTCCATTAAACAATGATTTTTTATTCTTATCCTTTCTCTAGACATGGTTCACTTTTCACATTTAGCTCAGTAAGGCTGGGTTCACACCACGTTTTTCAAATACAGTTACCGTATACGGTTTTCCGCTAAAAAACGTATGGCAAAAACCGCATGCAACCGTATACAACCGTATGACTCCAAATTAAAACGTATACGGCTTTTCCCCGTACGGTTCTATCCGTTTGCATCAGTTTTTGCCAACGGTTTTGCTATTTTGTTGGAATTAGTTTTCCAGCAATTTAATAAAGTTATTATTGTTCTATTGAAATTCCAATCTGCGCATGTGTCAACTCCAAAAACGGATTAGAAAAACCGCGTGCAACCGTATTCTGAAATTCTGTGTACGGTTCTCATAGACAACAATGTTAAAAGAACCGCATACTGTTCGCATGCGGTTTTCCAACCGGAGGCAAAAACGTGGTCGACAGCGTTTTTGCCTACAGTTGAAAAATCGGCAAAACCGTATCCGAGGCAAAACGGATGCAACCGTACACAACATTTGGAATACGGTTTACAATACATTCTCTATGCATACGGTTTTGGATACGGTCATATACGTTTTTTTGCGGAAAACCGTATAAGGTTACCGTATTTGAAAAACGTGGTGTGAACCCAGCCTAAGGCTGGGTTCACATATGTCCGGCATCCGGAATAGATGAACTCAGACTAGATCTGGACGCAACTGATGCCACAACTGATGACAAGTTGTCATCAGTTGTATGGCATCCAGCATTCATTGTTTCTGGACAGTGGACAGGGGAATGCTGCAAGCTGTGTTCCCCTGTCCGGTGCCCTACGGCGTGTCTAACCATCTGGCATCAAAATTGAGACACTGGATGATTGTGAACTGTCCCATTCAAATGAATGGGATCAGTTCTAGCATCAGTTTCCCTCTGATTCACGCCGCAGGGAAACTGTGCCGGACACCTGATATATGTGAACCCAGCCTAAGTAACCTGGGTGTATGTTTTCCAAAGCCCTTTTTAATGGACATCCCCAATACAATTTACATCTTCATATTTTAGCTACCAGGACTCGTAGCTTCTATTATGACTGTTAAAGGGGAACTCAGGTGAAAAAACATTTTCAAATCAACTGGTGCCAGAAAATTTTACACGTTTGCAAATTACTCTGGAGAACTACACAACTTCCTGTGGAGCATACAGCAGCTAATCAGTAGTGGAAGGATTAAGATTTTTACAAATATGTTTAACTTTCTGGCACCAGTTGATTTAAAAAAAAAAAACATTTGTTTTCCACCAGAGTACCCCTTTAAAGGGTATATCCAGGAATAGAAACACAGTGCTAATCTCTTCCAAAAACAGCACCCCACCTTTTCAGGTTGTGTGTGGTAATACAACTTGGCTCTATTTACTTCATTGGAACTGAGCTGCAATACCACACACAACCTCAGGACAGGTGTGGTGCTGTTTCCAAAAGAAATCGGTTGTTTTTCTAATCCCGAATAACCCCTTTGACCCAGTGATTCCTATACCTTATGATACTGAGTAACATGAACAGGTGACTAAATAATAGGACAGATAAAGTGATTAAAAAGGTACTCCGGTGGAAATTATTATTATTATTTTTTTAATCAACTGGTGCCAGAAAGTTAAACAGATTTGTAAATTACTTCTATTAAAAAATCTTAATCCTTCCAGTACTTATTAGCTGCTGAATACTACAGAGGAAATTCTTTTCTTTTCGGAACACAGAGCTCTCTGCTGAATCACGAGCACAGTGTTCTCTGCTGACATCTCTGTCCATTTTAGGAACAGTCCAGAGCAGCCTATGTTTTCTATGGGGATTTTCTCCTACTCTGGACAGTTCTTAAAATGGACAGAGATGTCAGCAGAGAGCACTGTGCTCGTGATTCAGCAGAGAGCTCTGTGTTCCAAAAAGAAAACTATTTCCTCTGTAGTATTCAGCAGCTAATAAGTACTGGAAGGATTAAGATTTTTTAATAGAAGTAATTTACAAATCTGTTTAACTTTCTGGCACCAGTTGATTTAAAAAAAAAAAAAAAAAAAAAGTTTCCCACCGGAGTACCCCTTTAACACATTGTTAATGTACCATAAAAAGACAGGCAGCGACAGATGGTTATAGGAACAGATTGTGCGGCTCTTTCTATAGGGAACCTCCTATCTCCATTCCTGCGCTATAAACATTGTAGCACTATATATAAATATATATATATATATATATATATATATATATATATAAATAGTAAATAAAAAGATGGTTTTGATCAGGGGAATACATAGAAAATGAACGGTTTATTTTCCGGTGTTTTGTCTTTGTTCAGTACAGAAATCATAGCTTGTATTTTCCCATCAGGCCTGTAACTATAAAGCCACACATCTACCCGCGCCCAAGGAGGTGACAGAGGAATTTTTGAGAATGAAGGTCGGCTCTCCTCTATTATCGGTCAGCATCCTCATCGCCCGAGTCTTTTCACTGGGGAACCCGGCCGATCACATAATACACCCAATGCACTAGCACGTGGTCCACACTATTTATAATGTAACTAAATATTATATATTTAATGGAATGATTAATGCCTTCAATGCAGGCTGACAAGTATTTATATATTATACTTATTTGCAGCGTGTGCACCTGTTATCACATCCGCGTGGAAAACATTTTATTTTAAATCAACTGGTGCCAGAAAGTTAAACAGATTTGCAAATTACTTGTTTTAAAAAAAAATATTAAGACCTCCAGTACTTATCAGCTTGCTGTATGCTCCACTTTTCTTTTTTAATTTCTTTTCTGTCTGACCACAGTGCTCTCTGCTGACACCTCTGTCCATTTTAGGAACTGTCCAGAGTAGGAGCAAATCCCCGTAGCAAACCTGTCCTGCTCTGGACAGTTCTTGACATGGACAGAGGTGTCAGCAGAGAGCACTGTGGTCAGACAGAAAATAAATTCAAAAAGAAAAGAACTTCCTGTGGAGCATACAGCAGCTGATAAGTACTGGAAGGATTAAGATTTTTTAAAAGAAGTGATTTACAAATCTGGTAAAAAAAAAAAAAAAGTTTTCCAGCGGAGTACACCTTTAAATATGTTCTATGTCTGAACAGTCCGGTCATTTTGAGGCTGTGATCACATCAGTATTTTTCATTTCCGTTCCTCTGATCCGTCCGAGGAACAGAACTGAAATAAAACTAAAAATGAATGGATCCCATTTATTTCAATGGGTGATTTTAATTCTCCACTAGCATTAGTTGTGGAAATTTTTTATTTTTTTTTCCCAACCAGTGTGGCTCCAGCTGTTTCAAAACTACAAACCCCAGCATGCCTGGACAGCCTTCGGCTGTCCGGGCACGCTGGGGTTTGTAGTTTTGCAACAGCTGGAGGCATCCAGGAATAAAAAAATAAACATGTCTGCCTACTTCATTCACACCTTCCCATGGATTGTGTCCGGTATTGCAGCCCAGTTGCCCTATAGTGAATGTGGCTGACCTGCAATACCAGACATGACCTGTAGACAAGCGTGGCACTGTTCGAAGAAAGCTGATTTTTTATTTATTTATGTTTTAAATTCTGGTTAATCTCTTTAAAGGGGTACTCCAGCGCTAAGACATCTTATCCCCTATCCAAAGGATAGGGGATAAGATACCTGATCACGGGGGTCCCGCCGCTGGGGACCCCCGTGATCTTCCACGCCGCACCCCGTTAGAATCAGTCCCCAGAGCGTGTTCGCTCCAGGTCTGATTACTGGCGATCACAAGGACGGAGGATAGTGACGTCACAGCTCCGCCCCTGTGTGACATCACGCTCCGCCCCCTCAATGCAAGCCTATGGGAGGGGGCGTGACAGCTGTCACGACCCTCTGATAGACTTGCATTGAGGGGGAGGAGCGTGACGTCACACAGAGGCGGAGGAAGTTAAACAGATTTGTAAATGACTTCTATTAAAAAAATCTTAATCCTTCCGATACATTTTATGGGCTGTATACTACAGAGGAAATGCTTTTCTTTTTGGATTTCTCTTATGTCACGACCACAGTGCTCTCTGCTGACCTCTGCTATCCATTTTAGGAACTGTCCAGAGCAGCATATGTTTGCTATGTGGATTTTCTCCAGCTCTGGACAGTTCCAAAAATTGACAACAGAGGTCAGCAGAGAGCACTGTGGTCATGACATGAGAGAAATCAAAAAAGAAAACCATTTCCTCTGTAGTATATAGCCCCTAAAAAGTACTGGAAGGATTAAGATTTTTTAATAGAAGTAATTTACAAATCTGTTTATCTTTCTGGCACCAGTTGATTTACAAAAAAAAAAAGTTTTCCACTGGAGTACCCCTTTAAGGCCGAATGGAGGTATACTAAGAGTATGTTCACATGGGCAAAAAAAATGGGGGGGGGAAAAGCACCTCAAAATCAGCATGGACTCTGCCGTGCAGTTTTTGGTGATGAATTTGATGTGGCTTTCAATGAGTTATTTATTTTTTAAATAATTTTAACGTGGGCTAGCAAGTGGAACCGCTTTGAACAGCACATGCTTTTTGACCATTCCCCAGTGAAGTCAATGGTACATGGACACAGTATTTTTGGGGAAGTATTTTACCTGTGTAAACCTACCCATACAAGCTGTTATACCAGAAAGTCATTCATAATAAGAATGTTTGTCAAGATTTGCTAAGTACAACTATTTGTCAATGATTATGTTGTGGAAAGACTGTGAATAACCCGTCCTACCAAGACCTTTGGATTATTGATTTATTGTCTACATTTTGTATTTGATCTGTGATAAGTAGGTGCTATCTGGATATCTGTATTGTAACAGGTAAAAGGTTATGCACATTGATTATGTTTATGTATTTATTTATGTATTTATTTAATATTTATATATTATTAATTTTATTATTATTTTAAAGATAATTATTTCATATATTATTATTTATTTGGTTTGTCCAGAATTCATATTTTTTTTATTTTTATTGTAATCTGGAATATTGTGCTGTTTTATGTTGTTATTATTATTAAGTCCATTAAAAAAAATGAATTAACTAATTGAGTCTTATTGAACGTTATGGGTATGGAATATGGGTATGGCTAACCACATTTTTTTTATCACAATACACTTTTAAGATATAACTTTTAATAATATTACATTAAAATATAAAAAAAATACACCAATGTGCAAGAAGCGAGGGCCAGTATGCCACACAAGAAATGTAAGGTGCGTAAATGCAACTTGAAGCCATATGTATATCCCCAAATGATAAAGAATTCTCAATCCAGTGAAATGTTCCTATATATGGGGTAAGTGGACCCCTAGGGCACTTTCACATATCTGAGAATTCAATACAATACACAGAAACGAATAAATCAGAGTGTATGCAATATACATATATACATATACCAGGAAAAAGGGCAATTTAAATGGTCAGGGAGTTTACTCACAGTTTTTGAAGAGGCAGCTGTCACGATTCGGCTGGCAGGAGGTGGATCCTCTGTGCCAGAGAGGGATTGGCGTGGACCGTGCTAGTGGACCGGTTCTAAGTTACTACTGGTATTCACCAGAGCCCGCCGCAAAGCGGGATGGTCTTGCAGCGGCGGTAGTAACCAGGTCGTATCCACTAGCAACGGCTCAACCTCTCTGACTGCTGAAGATAGGCGCGGTACAAGGGAGTAGACAAGAGCAAGGTCGGACGTAGCAGAAGGTCGGGGCAGGCAGCAAGGATCGTAGTCAGGGGCAACGGCAGGAGGTCTGGAACACAGGCTAGGAACACACAAGGAAACGCTTTCACTGGCACAATGGCAACAAGATCCGGCGAGGGAGTGCAGGGGAAGTGAGGTATACATAGGGAGTGCACAGGTGAACACACTAATTAGAACAACTGCGCCAATCAGTGGCGCAGTGGCCCTTTAAATCGCAGAGACCCGGCGCGCGCGCGCCCTAGGGAGCGGGGCCGCGCGCGCCGGGACAGGACCGACGGAGAGCGAGTCAGGTACGGGAGCCGGGGTGCGCATCGCGAGCGGGCGCCACCCGCATCGCGAATCGCATCCCGGCTGGAGGCGGTATCGCAGCGCACCCGGTCAGTGGATCTGACCGGGGCGCTGCAGTAGCGAGGATGTGGCGAGCGCTCCGGGGAGGAGCGGGGACCCGGAGCGCTCGGCGTAACAGTACCCCCCTTGGGTCTCCCCCTCTTCTTGGAGCCTGAGAACCTGAGGACCAGACTTTTGTCTAGGATGTTGTCCTCAGGTTCCCAGGATCTCTCTTCAGGACCACAGCCCTCCCAATCGACCAAAAAAATTTTTTTCCCTCTGACCGTCTTGGAGGCCAGTATCTCCTTTACGGAGAAGACGTCAGAGGAACCGGAAACAGGAGTGGGAGAAACAAGTTTGGGAGAGAAACGGTTGATGATGAGTGGTTTAAGAAGAGAGACATGAAAGGCATTAGGAATACGAAGAGAAGGAGGAAGAAGAAGTTTGTAAGAGACAGGATTAATTTGGCACAAGATTTTGAAAGGACCAAGATAGCGTGGTCCCAGTTTGTAGCTGGGGACACGGAAGCGGACATATTTAGCGGAGAGCCATACCTTGTCTCCGGGAGAAAAAATGGGGGGAGCTCTTCTTTTCTTATCGGCAAACTTTTTCATGCGAGATGAAGCCTGTAAAAGAGAATTTTGGGTCTCTTTCCATATGGTGGAAAGATCACGAGTCACTTCATCCACAGCGGGCAAACCAGAGGGCAAGGGAGTAGGGAGGGGGGGAAGAGGGTGACGGCCGTACACCACGAAAAATGGGGATTTAGAAGAAGATTCAGAGACTCTGAAGTTGTACGAGAATTCGGCCCATGGTAGAAGATCTGCCCAGTCATCCTGGCGGGAGGAAACAAAATGCCGTAAATAGTCACCCAGGACCTGGTTAATTCTTTCTACTTGCCCATTGGATTGAGGATGATAAGCAGAAGAGAAGTTTAATTTAATCTTGAGTTGTTTACAGAGAGCCCTCCAGAATTTTGACACGAATTGGACGCCTCTATCCGAGACGATCTGCGTGGGCAAACCGTGAAGACGAAAAATGTGTACAAAAAATTGTTTTGCCAACTGAGGCGCTGAAGGAAGACCAGGAAGAGGAATAAAATGTGCCATCTTGGAAAATCGATCAACGACCACCCAAACAACAGTGTTGCCACGGGATGGGGGTAAGTCTGTAATAAAGTCCATACCAATCAGAGACCAAGGCTGTTCGGGGACAGGCAGAGGATGAAGGAGACCAGCAGGCTTCTGGCGAGGAGTCTTATCCCGGGCACAGACAGTACAGGCCCGCACAAAATCAACAACATCCGTCTCCAGAGTCGGCCACCAATAGAAGCGAGAGATGAGTTGCAAAGACTTTTTGATGCCCGCATGGCCAGCGAGGTGGGAGGAGTGACCCCATTTGAGAATCCCGAGACGTTGGCGTGGAGAAACGAAGGTCTTCCCTGGAGGAGTTTGCCTGATGGAGGCTGGAGAAGTGGAGATCAGACAGTCAGGAGGAATGATGTGTTGCGGAGAGACCTCTACTTCCGAAGCATCCGAGGAACGAGAGAGAGCATCGGCCCTAATGTTCTTATCGGCAGGGCGAAAATGAATTTCAAAGTTAAAACGGGCAAAGAACAAAGACCACCTGGCCTGGCGAGGATTCAGCCGTTGGGCAGACTGGAGATAGGAGAGATTCTTGTGGTCGGTGTAAATGATAACTGGAAATTTTGATCCCTCCAGCAGATGCCTCCATTCCTCAAGTGCCAATTTAATGGCCAGTAGTTCTCGATCCCCGATGGAGTAGTTCCTCTCCGCCGGAGAGAAGGTCCTAGAAAAAAAACCACAAGTAACAGCATGCCCGGAATAATTTTTTTGTAGAAGGACCGCTCCAGCTCCCACTGAGGAGGCATCAACCTCCAATAGGAAGGGTTTGGATGGGTCAGGTCTGGAGAGCACGGGAGCAGAAGAAAAGGCAGACTTGAGCCGTTTAAATGCGTCTTCCGCTTGAGGAGACCAGGACTTAGGATTGGCATTCTTCTTGGTTAAAGCCACGATACGAGCCACAATAGTGGAAAAATGAGGAATAAATTGTCTGTAATAATTGGCGAACCCCAAAAAACGTTGGATAGCACGGAGTCCGGAGGGGCGTGGCCAATCTAAGACGGCAGAGAGTTTATCTGGGTCCATTTGTAGTCCCTGGCCAGAAACCAAGTATCCTAGGAAAGGAAGAGATTGACATTCAAACAGACATTTCTCCATTTTGGCATAAAGTTGATTGTCTCGAAGTCTCTGAAGAACCATGCGGACATGCTGGCGGTGTTCCTCTAAGTTGGCAGAAAAAATCAGAATATCGTCCAGATACACAACAACACAGGAATATAAGAGATCACGAAAAATTTCATTAACAAAGTCTTGGAAGACGGCAGGGGCGTTGCACAGGCCAAAGGGCATGACCAGATACTCAAAGTGTCCATCTCTAGTGTTAAATGCAGTTTTCCATTCGTCCCCCTCCCTGATGCGGATGAGATTATAAGCACCTCTTAAGTCCAGTTTGGTAAAGATGTGGGCACCTTGAAGGCGATCAAAGAGTTCTGAGATAAGAGGTAGGGGGTAGCGGTTCTTTACCGTGATTTTATTAAGTCCGCGGTAATCAATGCAAGGACGTAGGGAGCCATCTTTTTTGGACACAAAGAAAAATCCAGCTCCGGCAGGAGAGGAGGATTTGCGGATAAACCCCTTTTTTAAATTTTCCTGGATGTATTCAGACATAGCAAGAGTCTCTGGGGCGGACAGAGGATAAATTCTGCCCCGGGGTGGAGTAGTGCCCGGGAGGAGGTCAATAGGACAGTCATAAGGCCTGTGAGGAGGTAAAGTCTCAGCTTGTTTTTTGCAAAATACGTCAGCATAGTCCATATAAGCCTTAGGGAGACCGGTTACAGGGGGAACCACAGGGTCACGGCAGGGAGTACTGGGAACCGGTTTAAGACAGTCCTTGAAACAAGAAGTACCCCAGCTCTTGATCTCTCCTGTGGACCAATCAAGGGTTGGGGAATGGCGTTGAAGCCACGGTAGTCCAAGGAGAATTTCGGAAGTGCAATTGGAGAGGACCAAAAACTCAATTTTTTCGTGATGAGGTCCGATGCACATTAGGAGGGGCTCCGTGCGGTAACGTACGGTACAGTCCAATCTTTCATTGTTAACACAATTGATGTAGAGGGGTCTGGCGAGACTGGTCACCGGGATGTTGAACCTGTTGATGAGAGAGGCCAAAATAAAATTTCCTGCAGATCCGGAATCCAAGAAGGCCATGGTAGAGAAGGAGAAGGTAGAGGCAGATATCCGCACAGGCACAGTAAGGCGTGGAGAAGCAGAGTTGACATCAAGAACTGTCTCACCTTTGTGCGGAGTCAGCGTACGTCTTTCCAGGCGGGGAGGACGGATAGGACAATCCTTCAGGAAGTGTTCGGTACCGGCACAGTACAGGCAAAGATTCTCCATGCGGCGTCGTGTCCTCTCTTGAGGTGTCAAGCGAGACCGGTCAACTTGCATAGCCTCCACGGCGGAAGGCACAGGAACGGATTGCAGAGGACCAGAGGAGAGAGGAGCCGGGGAGAAAAAACGCCTCGTGCGAACAAAGTCCATATCCTGGCGGAGCTCCTGACGCCTTTCGGAAAAACGCATGTCAATGCGAGTGGCTAGATGAATGAGTTCATGCAGGTTAGCAGGAATTTCTCGTGCGGCCAGAACATCTTTAATGTTGCTGGATAGGCCTTTTTTAAAGGTCGCGCAGAGGGCCTCATTATTCCAGGATAATTCGGAAGCAAGAGTACGGAATTGTATGGCGTACTCGCCAACGGAAGAATTACCCTGGACCAGGTTCAGCAGGGCAGTCTCAGCAGAAGAGGCTTGGGCAGGTTCCTCAAAGACACTTCGAATTTCCGAGAAGAAGGAGTGTACAGAGGCAGTGACGGGGTCATTGCGGTCCCAGAGCGGTGTGGCCCATGACAGAGCTTTCCCAGACAGAAGGCTGACTACGAAAGCCACCTTAGACCTTTCAGTAGGAAACTGGTCCGACATCATCTCCAAGTGCAGGGAACATTGTGAAAGAAAGCCACGGCAAAACTTAGAGTCCCCATCAAATTTATCCGGCAAGGATAGTCGTAGGCCGGAAGCGGCCACTCGCTGCGGAGGAGGTGCAGGAGCAGGCGGAGGAGATGATTGTTGAAGCTGTGGTAGTAGCTGCTGTAGCATCACGGTCAGTTGAGACAGCTGGTGGCCTTGTTGCGCTATCTGTTGCGACTGCTGGGCGACCACCGTGGTGAGGTCGGCGACAACTGGCAGTGGAACTTCAGCGGGATCCATGGCCGGATCTACTGTCACGATTCGGCTGGCAGGAGGTGGATCCTCTGTGCCAGAGAGGGATTGGCGTGGACCGTGCTAGTGGACCGGTTCTAAGTTACTACTGGTATTCACCAGAGCCCGCCGCAAAGCGGGATGGTCTTGCAGCGGTGGTAGTAACCAGGTCGTATCCACTAGCAACGGCTCAACCTCTCTGACTGCTGAAGATAGGCGCGGTACAAGGGAGTAGACAAGAGCAAGGTCGGACGTAGCAGAAGGTCGGGGCAGGCAGCAAGGATCGTAGTCAGGGGCAACGGCAGGAGGTCTGGAACACAGGCTAGGAACACACAAGGAAACGCTTTCACTGGCACAATGGCAACAAGATCCGGCGAGGGAGTGCAGGGGAAGTGAGGTATACATAGGGAGTGCACAGGTGAACACACTAATTAGAACAACTGCGCCAATCAGTGGCGCAGTGGCCCTTTAAATCGCAGAGACCCGGCGCGCGCGCGCCCTAGGGAGCGGGGCCGCGCGCGCCGGGACAGGACCGACGGAGAGCGAGTCAGGTACGGGAGCCGGGGTGCGCATCGCGAGCGGGCGCCACCCGCATCGCGAATCGCATCCCGGCTGGAGGCGGTATCGCAGCGCACCCGGTCAGTGGATCTGACCGGGGCGCTGCAGTAGCGAGGATGTGGCGAGCGCTCCAGGGAGGAGCGGGGACCCGGAGCGCTCGGCGTAACAGCAGCATTCTTCAGCAAGGCGTAGGAGTAAAACACTGTCTGGCAGCAGTTACTTCTGGTGGAAGAACAGCATGAATACAGATGTACATGTATATATCATTTCTGTCCCTACTCACTCACTCCTATAATCACCCTGCCTAACACTGGAGGATGAGCCCCCACTTCAATCGCCAGTAGAAGCAAGGCAGGAAAAAACCCTTGAAGTCGGCGCTGCTGACTAAGCTCTGATTGGCCAGTGGTTGTGATGACGTATAGTGGGCGGTGCTTTAAGCGGAAACAGGGTTTTCTGTTTGGGCGGATGGTGGGCGTAACTTGTCACGCTGTTGGCGGGGAGAGTGACTGCAGCATATTCTGCGTCCATGCAGCCGCAGAAACGTGCCAGTAGAGCTTCCTGCTCATGACTGAGGCGACAGTTACTACCCTGCCAAAGGACCATATGCTGCAGTCACTCTCCCCGCCAACAGCGTGACAAGTTACGCCCACCATCCGCCCAAACAGAAAACCCTGTTTCCGCTTAAAGCACCGCCCACTATACGTCATCACAACCACCGGCCAATCAGAGCTTAGTCAGAAGCGCCGACTTCAAGGGTTTTTTCCTGCCTTGCTTCTACTACTTACCTCAGGACGACACTGTCTACTCCTGCAACCCTTTGACTCAGCAGCGGCTCACACTAACAGTACCCCAACTTGATTGTGGGTTACATGTGCATTACTACTATCACCAGGTGAGCAGCCATCTATAATCTCCGCGGGGTCGCCCCCCACTCACCAGTACTTTACCCCCGGGTAATACACGAGGCGCCGTCCGTCGGTCTTGCTCCTTTTCTCTCCACAGACACTTCAATCACCGGCTGTCCGCCATAAGACCCTAGAGCACCCTGATAATCAGTCAAGGAATTGCCCTAATGATGATGCATCACCATTTACAAATCTATAATAGTGAAAAAAAAGTGCAAACAATGTGCTCAAAAAGATATATACAATAAAAACATAGCTCCTCAACGTGTTTCCCCTCATTGTTAATAATAAAAGGGTTCTTCAGGAGGTAATCATGGATAAAGTGCATACAAAGCAGGGGAAGTGTCCAAAGTGCATCCCTGCTAGTGAGGTGCACATAGATGCCGTGCCTCCCTGATACTGAGCGATTCTAACCAATATTATATAGTCTCGTGTTTAGGGGCGGGATTCATGATTACTGTATCCCAATGTGGAGTGCACGTCAGCGCTCTCGGCTCTGTATCAAAGGCGCATCAGAGCGGAAATGACGTGTGCGTTTCACTTAATGCTAGGATGGAACGCACCACCCCTCAACCGGCACGTAGATTCATATAGGGACAAAGCCACTAACAGATCACGTGTAGGAAAGTGATCACATGACCTCCATTTATAAAGAGATAATCCATGCGGTCATTAAAGCATTTCATAGATGGACACTAGCATGTATGTAGCACTATTTATAAATATATACATTTGTGAAACAGATATAAATATAAAGAATACTAGTGCCTACCCAAACGGATTGGTCAGATTAAGCCAATAAAATTAAAAACATACATGGTTAATATATGCCATAATAATCACTCCTCTGCTAGACACCACCGTACATATTTAAGCACTCTAGATGGAAATGATATTGCATATATAGCATTAGGTGAAAAGCAACGTCATTTCCGCTCTGATGCGCCTTTGATACAGATTAGAGAGCGCTGACGTGACTTCCGGGTGGTGCACACCACATTGGAATACAGTGGAATGCACGTGCCGGTTTCTACGCATCATATTGGGTGCCAGAAATGACATCGGGCATCTCCACTATGGTGCCAGAATGGAGTCACTGCACGGCCTTTTATCCGTACCGGAGGTGACATGCAGGTGTGTATTGTTCGGGATTAATCATGAATCCCGCCCCTAAAAACGGGACTATATAATATTGGTTAGAATCGCTCAGTATCAGGGAGGCACGGCATCTATGTGCACCTCACTAGCAGGGATGCACTTTGGACACTTCCCCTGCTTTGTATGCACTTTATCCATGATTACCTCCTGAAGAACCCTTTTATTATTAGCAATGAGGGGAAACATATTGAGGAGCTCTGTTATTATTGTATATATCTTTTTGAGCATATTGTTTGCACTTTTTTTCACTATTATAGATTTGAAAATGGTGATGCATCATCATAAGGGCAATTCCTTGACTGATTATCAGGGTGCTCTAGGGTCTTATGGCGGACAGCCGGCGATTAAAGTGGGGGCTCATCCTCCAGTGTTAGGCAGGGTGTTTATAGGAGTGAGTGAGTAGGGACAGTAATGATATATACATGTACATCTGTATTCATGCTCAGGGCCGGATCATCATTGGTGCTCATGGAGCACCTGCTCCGGGCCCCGTGCCCGCAGGGGGCCCCGTCACATTCCGGACATCCCTGCGGGCTGCTTAGTAGCGGGGGGCCCCCGATAGCCCGGCCGCGGCCACTTTAAAACAGTGACCAGCGGCGGCTGCTGTGGGCCCGCCCCGGACCCCTCCTGCTTTTTCTATATTTCATTTTTCCTTACCTGGCCGCGCTAGGCAGGCTCAGGTGATGCGTCAGGTCATGTGGGCTGTGACGAGTGACGTCTCCTGCGGCTTCTCTGCACAATGTCAGGGATGTCACTCCTCATTTCCGGCAGCCGCACCGCTACAGGGCACAGTTTTCTTCATTACACCCCAGCGCTGCAGGAAATGACGAGTGACGTCCCTGACGCCGTGCAGAGGAGCCGCAGGAGACGTCACTCGTCACAGCCCACGAGACCCGACGCTACCTGAGCCTGCCGAGCGCGGCAAGGTAAGTAAATATGAAAAATAGAAAAAGCAGGAGGAGGGGGGAGCAATGAGCTGGGGAGGATGAGTGGGGGTAATGACGAGCAGGGGGGTAATGACGAGCAGGGGGGTAATGACGAGCAGGGGGGGTAATGAGGAGCAGAGGGTGGGGAATGACGAGCAGGGGGGGTAATGACGAGCAGAGGGGGGTAATGACGAGCAGAGGGGTAAATGAGGAGCAGGGGGGGTAATGAGGAGCAGGGGGGGTAATGAGGAGCAGGGGGGGGGAATGACGAGCAGGGGGGGTAATGACGAGCAGAGGGGGGGTAATGACGAGCAGAGGGGGGGTAATGACGAGCAGGGGGGGGTAATGAGCAGGGGGGAAATGATGAGCAGGGGGGGAATGATGAGCATGGGGGGGAATGATGAGCAGGGGGGATAATGATGAGCAGGGGGGATAATGATGAGCAGGGGGGGTAATGATGAGCAGGGGGGGTAATGATGAACAGGGCGGAATGATGAGCAGGGGGATAATGATGAGCAGGGGGGGTAATGATGAGGGGGGGGATGATGAGCAGGGGGGGTAATGATGAGCAGGGGGGGTAATGATGAGGGGGGGGATGATGAGCAGGGGTGGAATGATGAGCAGGGGGGATGATGAGCAGGGGGGTATTGATGAGCGGGGGGGGAATGATGGGGGGGGGAATGATGGGGGGGATGATGGGGGGGGAATGATGAGCAGGGGGGGATGATGAGCAGGGGAAAACACAGTCTCTTGAAGGGTTATAATGATTGTTGTCTTTATACAGAGGATGAGGATCGGCTGGCAAAGTGAGGAACCAATGATGTCCAGGCGTCAAACTTTACAGAGAAAGATGGAGCTGAAAGAAGACCTGGCGTCTGGACCAGATGAAGAAGAAAAGGAAAGACAACAGAGAAGACGTCTCCTGTGAGTCATTTTGTTTGTGTATTCTCCTGACTGTCCCATTAGATCTCTTGTCACTTCTAAGTTTTGCAGAAATAATGGATGACACTGTATATGAGGCTCCAGCTGTTACAAAACTACAACTCCTATAATGCCTGAAGATCTCCAGACATAATGGGGGTTGTATCTTTGCAACAGCTGGAAAGAGTGACCTGAACTAAAGTGATTTTAGACCATGCAGCCCGTTTTATTTTAACGGGGGCCTGACTCCTGTGACAACCACCATCATAATGAAGTGCTCCGTCTTCCAGGCAGCCCTAATCTGGCCCTGTTCATGCTGTTCTTCCACCAGAAGTAACTGCTGCCGGACAGTGTTTTACTCCTACGCCTTGCTGAAGAATGCTGCCTCTTCAAAAACTGTGAGTAAACTCCCTGACCATTTAAATTGCCCTTTTTCCTGGTATATGTATATATGTATATTGCATACACTCTGTGATTTATTAGTTTCTGTGTATTGTACAGAATTCTCAGATATGTGAAAGTGCCCTAGGGGTCCACTTACCCCATATATAGGAACATTTCACTGGATTGAGAATTCTTTATCCTTTGGGGATATACATATGCCTTCAAGTTGCATTTACGCACCTTACATTTCTTGTGTGGCATACTGGCCCTCGCTTCTTGCACATTGGTGTTTTTTTTTTATATTTTAATGTAATATTATTAAAAGTTATATCTTAAAAGGGTATTGTGATAGAAATTCCATAAAAAAAATGAAATCATAACTTTGTGTGGTCTGGAGGATGATTTTTGTATAAAAAAGCAGGGTTAATTCTGCACAAGATCCTTCTGGGCATGCTGGGAGTTTTGGTTTTGCAAAAGCACGAGGCACTTTACAAAATTATTTTCCCAACTACCCCCCCCCCCAAAAAAAAAAAGTAATAAGCCAAAGACCAGTCTTCATGCGGACATTCTGTAGACAGCAGAGCGCCAGCAGAACATGACGGTACTAGGACGACTCAGAAATGTGACGTCTCATAGTCGGCAATGCATTTCCTTTGCGGAATCCGCAAAAACATTGAACATGTTTAATGTTTTTGCAGATGCCAGAATTAGGATTTCCACGGCAGATGTTAACGGCCGTCACGCCCCCTCCCATAGACTTGCATTGAGGGGACGGGTCACATGGGGGCGGAGTCCTGACGTCACGGACTTCCGTTCCCGGAGTCGTGACTCAGACCCTCCAGCGGTTCCGGTGAATAAACAGGTGGGTGCAGCATGCAATAATGCGGGGGTCCCCAGCGATGAGACATCTTATCCCCTATCCTTTGGATAGGGGATAAGATGTCTAGGGTGGGAGTACCCCTTTAAAGACTTTATCATAAAGTATTACATTTCTCAAAATCACAACTCACCACTTAACTGCTTGCTGGGGACCTGTGGAGATGGACTGATCACCTGGGCAGTTTCATTTTGAAAAGGAGATGGGTAACTCCGTCAAAACAAGTTGAGAACCATAATATGCAGGAAAACAAACAATGGATCAGTAAGGGCATTATATGGGCATCAGATCAATGATGTCTTAATTTTTTGGGGTGCAGGTGTGGCCTACATAGCACTGATTGTGTGGTATTAACTAAAATGCACTAAGCAAAAGTGAAAATCTTTTTCTGAACTTTTCTGAAAAACACATTGGATTATAATTATTTTTTACCTTTTCACATAGTAAATCTGTGGCAGGCCACGCAATACTCCTTGATAAAAAAAAGTTTTATGAAATTATATTCATGATATTATTCTTTCCTGTCAGGACACGGTTTATAGGGGTACTCTGGTGGAAAACATTTTTTTTAATCAACTGGTGCAAGAAAGTTAAACATATTTGTAAATTACTTCTATTAAAAAATCTTAATCCTTCCGATACTTATCAGCTGCTGTATAATACAGAGGAAGTTCTTTTCTTTTTGAATTTCTTTTCTGCCTGTCCACAGTGCTCTCTGCTGACACCTCTGTCCATATCAGGAACTGTCCAGAGCAGGAACAATTCCCCATAGCAAACCTCTCCTGCTCTGGACAGTTCCTGACATGGACAGAGGTGTCAGCAGAGAGCACCGTGGACAGGCAGAAAATAAATTCAAAAAGAAAAGAACTTCCTCTGTATTATAGAGCAGCTGATAAATACTGGAAGGATTAAGAATTTTTAATAGAAGAGATTTACAAATCTGTTTAACTTTCTGGCACCAGACTCCTACTTATGACCACCAGCATGGAGCACATGGCAGTACTGACACTGGGTTATGACATAGGAAAGACTAAGACCATTAAACATTTACACTCCAACACTTAATATTTCTACAGCTATCAATCAGGGTACTTGGATCTGGCACCATTAAAAAAAAAACAAAAAAAAAAACAACTACACTCATGGAATAGATATACCATTACTCCAGGAGCATTTAAAACATGCTGTCTATGCATAAAATAATAATTTTTACCAGAGTGCTTCCATCTGCCATCTATATATATAAAACTCAACGTGTGTGTGTGTATGTATGTGTGTGTGTGTGTGTGTGTGTGTTTGTGTGTGTGTGTGTGTGTGTTTGTGTGTGTGTGTGTGTGTGTGTATGTTCCACAAAACTTCCAAATGGCTAAAGATATTAACATGAAACTTGGCACACATGTTACTCATATGTCAGCAACAAACATAAGATAGGTGATTTAACCCTTACTCACCCCCATTTGCCATGGGCGGGGTTACAAGTCAATGGGAAATATATGTTACTGTATAACTTCCAAACGGCTGGAGATATTTCAATAATACTTGGTTACATGTTACTTATATGTCCACTTAAAATGTAGGATAGTTAATTTAACCCTTAATTACTCCCATTTGTGAGTGTCGGGGTTTTTGTTTAAAGTCCCATGCAAATCAATGGGAAATGTATGTTCTCACATAAGATCTGTACGGCTGGAGATAATTCAATACCTGTTACACATATTATGGGTCGGGATAGGAGGTCAGGATAGGAGGTCGACATAGGAGGTCGGGATAGGAGGATCGGGATAGGAGGTCGGGATAGGAGGTTGGGATAGATGGACTGGATAGGAGGACGGGATAGGAGGACGGGATAGGAGGACGGGATAGGAGGTCGGGAATAGGAGCTCGGGATTAGGATTTCGGGATAGGAGGTCGGGATAGGAGGTCGGGATAGGAGGACGGGATAGGAGGTCGGGATAGGAGGTCGGGATAGGAGGTCGGGATAGATGGACTGGATAGGAGGACGGAATAGGAGGTCGGGAATAGGAGGTCGGGAATAGGAGGTAGGGATAGGAGGACGGGATAGGAGGTCGGGATAGGAGGTCGGGATAGGAGGTCGGGATAGGAGGTCGGGATAGGAGGTCGGGATAGGAGGTCGGGATAGGAGATCGGGATAGGAGGACAGGATATGGGGTTGGGATATGACAACAATATATGAGGACGGGATATGAAGCCAAAAGCTTCCTCCTTTGTTTATTTTCCTCCCCAACAAGGATTAGAAAGGAAAAACCGGGCAATGCCGGTACTCCGCTACTATAAACATAAAAAACCTCAGGAAGAAAATGACTTACTGACTTTTATGGGACACAGTTGTGGAATAGAATATGGGAAGTGCCTTAAACTTTGCCTAAAACTTAGCTTTTTATAGAATTGTAAAATTCACCTACTCACCTTAGGGAGCATTAACATGATCACCTGGTTCCGGACATGTAGGAACTGTCTATCACCTTACTGTTAAAATAATATAGCGTAAACAGCCCTAGAGATAACGGAACTGTATACAGAAACGTGGTACCTCTCACCGCCTTCCCTACGCATTTCTACCATTCTTGTCGATATGATGTCATCAGGGGACCAGAAGTAAAGTGTAGATACAAAGTGAGAGTACAAAGATAATTAAGTGAAAGGTATGACCAACATATATACAATAAGACACCTCTTATAAGTAAAGTGAAATACACCTCAGTTATGCAGCCTGATCCAGCTCAAGATACTTTACTGGGACCAGCAATTAGGCATACTGAGGTAAGAGTCCATGAGCAGCCAGATCAATGGGTCACCTCATTATCAGTACTGGGAGCATTTCACAGAATGTGGGGGTGTATACTCATCAGGTCCTGAGACAGTTTGTCAAGTCACTGCCATCATGTCCATACCATGATGAGAACACAATTTTGGGGAGCATTTATGTGGAAGTGTTGTACTCATTGATTCCCCACCAGAATGGCTGAGAGGCAGTAGCTTATCACCTTTCCACATAGTGCTAATATATGGCATAATGCTTTCATGCTGACACTTGACTTTGTGCTAATGTACAACTATTTCCTGTTTGATGGACGTCATTACCATCAGCTTAGGGGAACCACAATGGGGAGCCCGTGCGCCCTGACTTATGCTAATTTGCTACTGGGCTTGTGAGAGACATCAATGGTGTTTGTCGACGAAAAGGGAGATTTTGAGCAAGCGAGTCCTTTCATAGGCTCCCTATATTGATGATATATACATGGTACAGCAGTCAAGCTCAAATCTTATGTGAAATCTCTGATAAACATTCCTTTGTTTCTGATAAGCATTCTTTGGCCTTTTTAGAAAGAACGAGGATAATCCAGCGATTAGGAAAAAAGCTCAGGCTTTATTGGAAGAAATCTAAAAGCATGCAGGTGAATACACCTAAAACCACATCAATGCGCGCCATTCCTCAGTGATGTCACCATTCCCACGTCTGTCAACTTAAGTACACGAAACAGGGCGGGTTTCGGGTACCTGCATGCTTTTAGATGTCCATCTTCCAATAAAGTCCGAGTGGTTTTCCGAAGCACTGGATTATGATTGTTCTGTGTGTTAAGTGGTGCACTGGCTGGGTGAAGGATTGCCTTTGTTCACTTTCAAGATTGGTCTTTTTAGACATACTTGTTTCCAGAGATGGTGCATGTGGACTGAAAACTGTTTTCAGAAAGAAATCCGCCACAAACAGCCTCCTGGTGGGAGAGTTGTCACCTAGGACCCTTCAAGAGTGGTATTCCTATGGGGCAATATCTCCGCCTCAGGAGGAACTGTTCACCAGAGGATTAGTTTTGTTGGATAAGCCAGGCACCTCAGAGGAAGATTTTAAGAGAGGGGGGATACTCCAACTATACCCTGACTGCTGCATTCAAACATGCATGAGACACAGGTGCCAGTGGTTTCCTTCATTCACCCTCTGCAGTGTTATCAAGGGGATCCGATTAGTTAAAATGGTGGTGGCGGAGGTTAAAATTATATAAAAGTATCCCCCAATTAAAATAAAAATCACTCCCGTTTTCCCATTTTAACAAAAAAAATTATAAATATAAATAAACATATTTGGTATTGCCACATAAGCAATTGTCCATATTATTATAATATAATGTACATGATCCTGCAAGGCTGACACTGCAAAAGTACCAAATGGCAGAATTGCTGAATTTATAAGTGTGATCAAAAGTCCCATTAAAATAAAAATGTTCCCCATAAATACAGAAAAATGAAAGTTATAGGGGCTAGAACAGGGCAATTTTTTAGCATACTGATTTTGTTAGAAAAGTTTGACTTTTTTTTTCAAAGGAGAACAAGCTAAAGCAACATTAATTGTCAATTATGGGGATTTGTGAATTTAGAATATTATAATTTTCAGTACCACAAGTAATTACAGTGTGCGTTTTTGCAGCAACTAAATTGCAGTAAAAATTGCATGTTTTACTTCAAATATGCTAATTATTTCCATCATGCCAAAAACATCAGAGATTATTGATTTCATAATTAGCTGCAACGTGCGAACTCAACCTAAGAGTGCAATTACTGTATACAAGGAATGGATCATAAATGAAGGACAAGGTTTTTTTTTTAAACAAGAAGCCTTATGGATTGTGCAGTTGGACTTGCGTGTTCCTTGAGGTCTCAATTGCCGCAATGATTTGGCATACATCTACTGAAAACCTGTAAATAAATTAGGATCTTTTTTTCCTCTATTTAATACTTATTATTATAATGTTAATGTGGTTATATCATATGATTTGATTTTCATAATGTATATTCCTTTTGTTTTACATTCGTACTCACCTAATTGAATTGTATCCCGGACTGGACCCTGGCACCTATGTTGATATGCCTCAGAGAATGGTCTATTCCAACCTGGAATGACTGAGCGGCTCATGTTTGTTTGTCAGGCAGTAGTATCATAAGGTATATAAGATATATAGTTGTTAAGATGCCATGATTAAGAACGGTGTGGTTCAAAACCCGTCTGCATTTCTGTTTTGTTTTTAGCTACCAATTAGAGTCGGACCTAATGCTGCTGTAATTGCCCACTGGCCCCTGGTTTTGCTTATCATGCACAGATAGGTTTAGTCCCGCGCCACTTGAGAAACCTTGGCGTTGGTGTGCGGGCTCAGGTATGTCCTTCATATAAGGATATACTGGCTAATGTCTCAATTTTAACATCAATTTTGAGGGTTAGCCAATGTCATTGTTTACATCTACCCCAGTAGTGCACCTAAATTATTGTATTAGCTACCAATTATTGTCATTTTTTTCTCTTTTAATATGACTTAATACATTTTGAACTTTTAAAATTTTTATTTTGGGAGGTAGATAATATATATTTACCATTTGTTCTTGTTTTTTCACCAAGATGATGGCCAGGCTATCTATTCTGTGCTTCCAAAGAAACATATGTGTACCCGTTTACTTACCTGCATAGCGGTGAGCTGGTTAACTTGTTCTGAGTTTTTTTGTGCACTTAAAGTGTACCTGCCAGATCCCACAAAAAGAAAAAAAGAAAATAATATGCAACTCAGTACCTTATCCTGATCATGTACATATAATTTTTATGCCTCTATCACCTATATGTATTATAAAAATACCTCTTTTTATTAGCTCACAGTGTTATAAATCCTCTCAGGGGAAGGGGGTGTGTCCCTTCTTGTGGTGGTGGGAGGTGATTGATGTGTCTGCTTATGTAACCTTGTCCATGAGTCATCTCTTGTCTATGACTCATGGACAAGCCTGATGCTGCTGCAGGACTGGTTAGTGTCCTAGTAGGTATGGGGACCCCTAGTGGTGAGATTTTCATGAGCCGGTTTCTTAAAAACAAATGTAAAACATTTAGAATATTTAATAAACGGCTTTCATTTTCATTAGTAACAACATATACAAAGTTTTGGGATCTGGCAGTACCCACTTAAGGAAAGACAAACTTCTTCTGTTTTTAAATCCATTCATGGCTTTGCATTCAACAATTTCAATTAAAAACCTGGATTTGTGAACACAACATAAAGGGGAAAGAACAATTCTGAGCAAACTACTTGGGGATGTTGTGCACTATACTCAGTGGTTGACTATTTGCATAGGGGTTTGAGCAGTGTTAGTCCCAGTGTCACCAGATCAATCTTTGACATTGTCAGGCATTTCCCTTAGCATCATTTCTGTTTCTTAATATTGAGTAACTATATACAGAGAGGAGGATATACAGAGAGGGGGAGGAGGATAGGACCAGCAGTAAATGATTCCTTCCTCTAGACATTACAGTGTTAATTATAATGCTGAGGCATGCCTAGTATGTTACATAGTACATACTACATTTAAGATACAAAGAAAATGAAAACCATTCTTTTTGTGGTTGCCAAATGTCCTTGTCAAGAGGGAATTTTCCTCTTTATGATATCATTTCTTTCTCCTAACACTAAATGTTGTTTGTACTATGGCTGAGAAAGACAGGGCCGGCACCAATGCAGGTAAGCAGGGGTTAATGAACTGATGTGAGGAGTGGAGAGGCGCAGAGATAGGAAACACTCCTGGGGGTGCTAATCATAAGTCCAGAAATATTGTATGCAACAAACAGTAGAAAACAGCAGATTGCACTCACCCATCGGAGGTAAAACGATTTCTTTATTCGATGCTTGTTAAAACATGTGGAGGTAGGGGTAGAAAGATGCGGTCAGCGTTAGCTGACTGACCGGCCGAGGCCGGTCAGTCAGCTAACGCTGACCGCATCTTTCTACCCCTACCTCCACATGTTTTAACAAGCATTGAATAAAGAAATCGTTTTACCTCCGATGGGTGAGTGCAATCTGCTGTTTTCTACTGTTTGTTACATAAATGTTGTTTGTGGCTTATCCTGGGCCAGCATGCACAGTTTTGTCAGCCTTATAACCAGAAGACTAGAGAAAAACATGCACAATTTTCTACCCTTACTTCATTGTCACGATTAGCGAATCCCTAAAACATCATAATAATGAAGAAATGAAAAAATAAGAGGAACCTATAATCTCATAGGTAAAATGTGTCATGTAGATGACGTATGAGACTGTATTTTTAATAAGTGCAAAAAGTGATGGCCATGTGGTTGTTAGTGCAGCAATGGTGCAGAACAAAGATGACTTCTGGGTCACAAACCGATCAATAATCAGATCTTAGCTGTGTTGTCAAGTCTTGTTCCCCCATTTATGTTAATAAAGTATCTTCCTGACACCCACTTTCCACTTCCAGAAAATACTCAGTCACATGATTATTGCAGTCCTGAAGCTTCACTGAGTCAGTGTCATCATAAAATAGAAGGATCTATTTATGGCTGCCACTGTGACGTTCTACAACTCAGCTCAGACAGTTCCCTATATAACAAAATCACATTGCTGTCATTTAGTATCCAGGGAAAATGTTCATGCATTTTATAGAGAAGAATGTGGAGTCTCTGAAAAAACATTTCCTTGGATTTACTTGAAACTCTTTGACTGACCTAAATTTAAATGGGCACTGTCAGATCCCAAAAATATGTTCTATTAACCTTTTTGATATACTTAATTCCAGAAAATTTTAATTTCCTATTTATAGAAATCATGGCTTATAAAAAATAAAAATGATGACTAGGGGACCCCATACCATCCAGAAGATAATCCTGTCTGGCTGCAGCATCATCTTTGTCCAAGCTGAAGCACAGGCTGGGACAAAGTCCAGTAAGGGGGGGGGGGGCGGGACTAGCACTCCTCTGTGCTCACTCCTGTCCTATCAAACTGCAGCATGAACACAGAGAGAAGGGATTACAGAGAAACCTGCAGTGATTGGATAGAGACCAAGCACTGCACGGCAGACTAAGGGAGGAAGATGAGTCACGCAAAGTGAGGGCCCATCCCCTCCATGTGCTTGCCAGAGGTAGCCTGACTGCCATTAGGTACCGAGATGAGATCCTCAGGCCCCTTGTGAGACCATATGCTGGTGCGGTTGGCCCTGGGTTCCTCCTAATACAAGACAATGATAGACCTCATGTGGTTGGAGTGTGTCAGCAGGTCCTGCAAGAGGAAGGCATTGATGCTATGGACTGGCCGCCCGTTCCCCAGACCTGAATCCGATTGAGCACATCTGGGACATCATGTCTCGCTCCATCCACCATGGATGCTTTAGTCCAGGTCTGGGAGGACAGCTCTCAGGAGACAATCTGCCACCTCATCAGGAGCATACCCAGGTGTTGTAGGGAGGTCATACGGGCACGTGGAGGCCACACACACTACTGAGCCTCATTGTGACTTGTTTTAAGGACATTACATCAAAGTTGGATCAGCCTGTAGTGTGGTTTTCCACTTTGATTTTGAGTGTGACTCCATATCCAGATGTCCATGGGTTGATAAATTTGATTTCCATTGATCATTTTTGTGTGATTTTGTTGTCAGCACATTCAACTATGTAAAGAGGAAAGTATTTCATACGATTAGTTCATTCATTCAGATATATGATGTGTTATCTTAGTGTTCCCTTTATTTTTTTTGAGCAGTGTGTATATATGTGCTAGACTAAAAAGTATACAGTGGTCCCTCAACATACGATGGTAATTCGTTCCAAACGACCCATCGTTTGTCGAATCCATCGTATGTTGAGGAATTCGTGCAATGTAAAACGTGCATTTAATACTCACCTGTCCCCGCCGCTCCGGACCGCGTCCTCCCCGCTCCCGATGCTGTCCCGCTGCTCTGGCGTCTTCTTCGGGATCCTCCGGCTTCTTCCGCATCTTCTCCGGTGTCCGGGCCTCGCTTTCTGGTGACATTATTACGTTGGTGCGCCGGGACGGCGTGCGCAGCGACTTAATAATGACGCTGGAAAGCGAGGCCCAGACCCCGGAGAAGATGCAGAAGACGCCGGAGGATCGCAAAGTGGACCTGGAGCAGCGGGGATAGGTAAGTGAACCTGTCCAGGATGCTTAAACTGCTATCCGACAGCAGCTTAAGCATTTTGCGCTGTCGGATAGCAGTTAATGCGATGGCCCCGACATATAAAAGCATCCTATGTCGATGCTGACATAGACATGCGATGGCCTCTGAAAGGCCATCGTATGTCGATTTGATCATATGTCGGGGCCATCGCATGTCGGGGGGTTACTGTATGTACATGATCAGGATTAGGTACTGAGCAACTTTTTTTCTGGGATCACAGGTAGCCCTTAAGATGAGGTCAAGGTATAAGAAAATTTTGGCTCCAGTGACCACAGATGTTTATGATTTGACATAAAAACAGATTGTGGGCAATCCTACTACAACCAGTATTGGATTTGAAGCAGCCAGTATTTCGGAGTCTGAACTTTGGGGACACAGACAATTTTCATTTTTGCATTTTCGTTTTCTCCTCCTTGCACAAACATAACCTTTACTATCCAAACAAAGCAAGGAAGACAGATAGGCGGCACTCACCATACAGGTTTTATTGTAGTCTTTCAGACAGGATTCAGGTCTCAGGCGGGGGAGTAGCGGTGGAGGACGGGGCTTGACCGGAACAAGTTGTTTTGTGCGGCTCGCGCACTTCCTCTAGCCTCTAGTTCCGGCTAGAGGAAGTGCGCAAGCCGCACGAAACAACTTGTTTCGGTCAAGCCCCGTCCTCCACCGCTACTCCCCCGCCTAAGACCTGTATCCTGGCTGAAAGACTACAATAAAACCTGCCTGGTGAGTGCCGCCTATCTGTCTTCCATGCTTTGTTTGGATTCTCATGCTTGTGCTGGGCTGAGCACCTCCATTGCAGGCTTCTGTGAGTCAGTGTCCGTGCTGCCTTGTGCTTTGCTTCACGCTTAGTCTCGTACGTGCCGGCTTCCTTTTCTCCTGCTGTGTTATAACCTTTACTATGTTCTGTCTCCACCTCTATCCTTACTCCCCCAATTTTGGGACTTACTTTTACAATACAACTGACATGTTGTCTTCATTCTATGGGTCAGTATGATTACAGTGATACCCATATTTCAGTACTTTTAACTTTTCGTAAAAATATTCTGATCAATATAACTATTTTACTTTCCGCTCTACAGGGCTGTGTGAGGGTGATTTTTTGCGCCATGATCTGTAGTTTTTATTGGTACAATTTTGGTTCAGGTGGGACTTTATTGCGTTTCATTAATTGTTTTCTGGTAAACAATGTGACCAAAAATCAGCAATTCTGATTATTTGAATTTGTATTAAGGATTGTCTTTTTTATCTTATTAACAACTTAAATAAAAAAAATAAAAAAAACTTTTCTTGATTGTAGCATTTAACCCCTTAAGGACACATGACGTACTGGAACGTCATGTGTCCGCTCCCGATCTATAACGCGGGGCCACGGCGTGGCCCCACGTGATAGCGGGTCGGGCCCGGCCTCTAACAACGGCCGGGACCCGTGGCTAATAGCGCCTGGCATTGATCGTGGTGCCGCACTATTAACCCTTTAGACGCGGCGGCGTTCAACTTTGAGTCTAAAGTGAAACCATGCCGGTTAGCTCAGGGAGCTGTTCGGGATAGCCGCGGTGAAATCGCAGCATCCCGAACAGCTTACAGGACAGCTGGAGGATCCCTACCTGCCTCCTCGCTATCCGATCGCCGAATGACTACTCAGTGTCTGAGATCCAGGCATGAGCAGTCAAGCGGCAGAATCATCGATCACTGGTTTCCTATGAGAAACCAGTGATCAATGTAAAAGATCAGTGTGTGCAGTGTTATAGGTCCCTATGGGAGCTATAACACTGCAAAAAAAAAGTGAAAAAAAAGTGAAAAAAAAAAGTGAGTAAAGATCATTTAACACCTCCCCTATTAAAAGTTTGAATCACCCCCCTTTTCCCTAAAAAAAAAAAAAAACACAGTGTAAATAAAAATAAACATATATGGTATCGCCGTGTGCGGAAATGTCCGAATTATAAAAATATATCATTAAGTAAACCGCACGGTCAATGGCGTACGCGCAAAAAAATTCCAAAGTCCAAAATAGTGCATTTTTGGTCACTTTTTATATAATGAAAAAATGAATAAAAAGCGATCATTAAGTCCTATCAATGCAAAAATGGTACCGCTAAAAACTTCAAAAAATGAGCCCTCATACCGGCCCATACGCGCAAAAATAAAAAAGTTATAGGGGTCAGAAGATGACAATTTTAAACGTATTAATTTTCCTGCATGAAGTTATGATTTTTTCCAGAAGTACGACAAAATCAAACCTACATAAGTAGGGTATCATTTTAATCGTATGGACCTACAGAATAAAGAGAAGAATAAATAAAAATGTACTACGTAGAAACGGAAGCCCCCAAAAGTTACAAAACTGCGTTTTTTTCAATTTAGTCTCACTATGATTTTTTTTTCCTTTTCACCGTAGATTTTTGGGCAAAATGACTGACGTCATTACAAAGTAGAATTGG